>NC_068988.1:29382985-29389763 GCF_001194135.2 Octopus bimaculoides
TATATATACACATACATACATACATACAAACAGGCTTCTTTTAGTTTCTGTCTACTAAATCCACTCGTAAGGCTTTGGTCAGCCCGAGGCTATAGTAGAAGACACTTGCCCAAGGTGCCATGCAGTGGGACTGAACCTAGAACCATGTGGTTGGTTCAGATCCCGGACCGGGCTGTGTGTTGTGTTCTTGAGCAAGACACTTTATTTCACGTTGCTCCAGTTTACTCAACTGTAGAAATGAGTTGCGACGTCACAGGTGCCAAGCTGTATCGGCCCCTTTGCCTTTCCTTTGGATAACACTGGTGGTGTGGAGAGGGGAGGCCGGTATGCTTGGGTGACTGCTAGTCCTCCATAAACAACCTTGCCCGGACTTGTGCCTCGGAGGGTAACTTTCTAGGTGCAATCCCATGGTCAGTTACGACCGAAGGAGGTCTCAGCAACTATAATGGAAGAGACAGTTGTCAAAGGTGATGTGGAGTGGGACTGAACCCAAAACGATGTCGTTACAATGCGAGGTTCTTAACCGCACAGTCATGCCTGTGCCTGTATTAGAAAATCGTTTTTATTAATGTAATGAAAACATGAAGAACTGCTGATGTGAGAAAAGAAACCACTCCCTGATTGATGAGTTAAGTGATATAGAACATTAATGGAATTACAAAGTCTTTATTGATTGGAACACAGAATGTCCATACCATTTAGCAGTTTGGCAATAAAGGTTCAAAATGTTAAAAGAAAAGAGAAAAAAAATATTGTTGGTAGGCATGGCTGTGTGGCTAAAAAGCTCACTTTGCAACCATGTGGTTTGGGTTTAATCCCGTTGCACGGAACCTCAGGTAGGTGGCTGCTACTAAAGCCCCAGGTTGGGCAATGCTTGTGAGTGAATGTGGTAGACATAAACTGTGTGGGAAACCATCGTGTTTGTGTGTGTGTGTGTGTGTGTGTGTGTGTCTGTGTGTCCTCACTCACTGCTTGACAATTGGTGTGGGTTTATTTCTGTCTCCACAGCTTAATGATTCAGTAAAAGAGAACAGTGGGGGAAAAAAAGTGACGGGGACAAAACTCCCTTCGCAAGTCATACAGATTCATAAGACCAGCTTCCTGGTTTCTGTGACATATACATTGTCTCCTGGATGGGACATGAGTCCATCCCAGGGTAACTCATCTTTGCCAACTGAGCAGACTGAAGCAATGTGAAATGAAGTGTTTTGTACAAGAACAATGCATAGACCAGTCTATGAATCAAAATCATGAACTTACGATCATGGTGCAGCACCCTAACCATTAGCCAAGTGCAATAGCAGGCTCAAAAATCAAGAACTGGGGATCAATTTGTTCAACTAAACCTTACATCTCTTTAGTATCCAGATTATTCTGTCAAATGTAATGTTTATTTATTCATATTGTTTTGCATTAATTAAGCACTATCTCATAGCTTTGAGACATCAATGATGTGATTATTTATTTTTAGAATGACATTGTGACTGAGTTTCTTTTGCCTCATGAAGGCAAAGTGGCTGAGTTCCTTTTGAGTGTTGGGCCTCACAGAGGCAAAGTGGTTGAGTTCCTTTCGAGTACTGGGCCTCATGGAGGAAATAACCGAGACCTTTGGCATTATGTCGTGGTTGAAAAGAAGACCAATCAAGCTGAGCAAAATCACAGTTGTGGCAGATACCAGTGTCACATAAATTGCACCTGTGCTGGTGGCACGCAAAAGCACCCATAACACTCTCAAAGTGGTGGGCATTAGGAAAGGCATCCAGCCATAGAAGACCATGCTATATCAAACTGGAGTCTGGTGCAGCCCTCCAGCTTGTTAGCCTTGGTCAAACCATCTAACCCATGCCAGCATGGACAACAGACATTAAATGACAATGATGATGATGATTAGCTACCTAACATAGCTTACATTTATAGTTACATACAGTTTCATAATACGCAAATTACATTGTAATATTTTTCAGTCATCTTCACGTTCTGAGTTCAAATTCTGCTGAAGTCGACTTTGCCTTTCATCCTTTCAGGGTTGATAAAATAAGAACCAGTTGAGTACTAGGGTCGATGTAATTGTCTTACCCCGTCTCTCGAATTTGCTGGCCTTGTGCCAAAATTTGAAATCAATATTTTCTAGATTTTGTGATGAGCTGGTAGAATTGTTAGCAAGCTGGACAAAACGCTTAACGGATTTTCATCCTTTCTTCACATTCCGAGTTTAAATTCCACCATGTTGACTATATTTTGTCCCTTCGGAGTCGATAAAATAACTACCAGTTGAGCACTGGTGGGGGTCGATGTAATCAACTTATCCCTTCCCCCAAAATTTCAGGCTTTGTGCCAACAATAGAAATAATAATTATATCCTGGGGCATTTGTTTTTTAGCCCCGGGTCAGCTTTGACTAGATAAGCCTATGATTAAAAGCATACATGCTACGAATCTACTTTTCTTTATTTTCTTTCAGACAGAATATTCAGAAACACATGGAGGCATGTGGCTCAGTATTTAGGATGTTCAGCTCATTATCAAACACTCATGAGTTCAATTCCCAGCAGTACATTGCATCCTTGAGAAAGACACTTTATTTCACATTGTTCCAGTCCACCATCCTGCAAACAAAAGGAGTAGGAGGTCAAGAAAAGTCTCAATCATGACAAGTTCTCAATAGTTGCCATGCAAACAGGCAGAACAGAAATCAATAATGCTGGTACAGCATAGTTTGGTCGGGAAATGAATAGCGTCACCAACCAAACTATGTGATATCAGCACTTTGGACTACCTCCATGCTTTAACCTCCACCTGTTTACATTGCAATTATTAAGAACTTGCCACAGTCGTGACTTTCCTTGACCTCCGGCTATAAATACTCCTTGTATTGCTTTCCTTTATCTGTTGTTTAAGAATAAATATGTTATAATCTGATCTGATAGCTATTGTCAGCTTATGACTTTTGTTCTGTTACACAAATGTCAGCTCAATCTATACATTGCCTACGACCAATCCTCTTCCCTGCATTTAAAGCTGGTGTTGAGGCACAAATTTGACCCGAGCACTTATTGCACTTACATTGTATATTATATTACCCACAATACACACACACACATATTTCACCTAGGCACTGTGATATTACTAACCTGGTGTAGAACTCAATACATGTATATTTCAGAACAAAGAGTTAGATGAGTATAGAGCAGCAATAAGAAAAAGAGATGACACACGAAAAACAATGGTGATGTTTTGGACTTCATTAGCTTGAAGTGCTTGAATAACATTCTATAGCATCATCAGAACTTCGAATATGAAGTGCAGTTTATTTGGGGAAAAAGAATTACAGTTCTATATTTAAGAGATGAGGAATTATGTACATTATTTACATTTGACGGATATTTGTCCTCATCTTGTTTGTTGTTAATACAACGTTTCTGCTGATATACACTCCAGCCTTCATCGGGTGCCTTGGGGAAATTTTGAACCTGGGTTCTCATTCCAAAGGTATTTTTTGATATTATTATCATTATTATTATTCAGGTCACTATGCCTACAGGCATATGGCATAGTGGTTAAGAGCATGGGCTACTAACCTCAAGATTCCGAATTTAATTCCAAGCAGTGACCTGAATAATAATAATAATAATAATAATAATAATATCATCATCATCAAAAAATACCTTAGTAATGAGAACCTAAGTTTGAAATTTCCTCAAGACACCTGATGAAAGCTGGAAGGTATATCAGCTGAAACATTGTGTTAACAACAAACAAGATGAGGATAATGTAAGAAGAATAACATTTGTGCAACATACAATATACAAAAGAATCCATTATTATATATATACAAGCAGCTAAGCCCAGTTTCACCCGGTCTGTTTGGATGATGTAAATGATCGTTTTTGGTTAGGCATAATCTATAACAGCGTTTTTGAACCTCACCATTTCGGATCCCCCGTTTCGATTGGAGCCTCCAGCTGTATGAAAATTTCCTGACTCCCTCCCCATCCTTGCCAGAAAACAGTTTCAGGAGTTGTGAAGAACGAATTTGTACATAGTCAATTTCTGAGAGCTATTCTATTGGACCTCTGTCTAATCATTAAAATATTGATTTAATTATGAACATAGAAAGAAGCCCCTCATGTGTGTTTGTCTTTGTGCTGTGTTTATCCCTCACCATTTTGCCATGTAAAAAAGCACCTGCACTGGTGCCATATGGAAAGTGCCCAGCAAATTCTGCAGAGTGGATGGCTTTAGGGAGGGCATCCAACCATAGAAACCCTGCTAAAACAGACAACTGGTGCAACTCTCTCGCTTGCCAGCTCCTGTCAAACCGTCCAACCCATGCCAGCATAGAAGATGGACATTAAATGATGATGATGATGATTTAACAACTTGTGTCATTTGTTTATGTCTGTAACTTAGAGGTTCAACGAAAGGTTACTGACAGAATAATTACCAAGCTTAATAAACAACGGGGTTGATTTGTTCAGCTAAACCCTACAAGGTGGTGCCCCAGTAAGGTCGCAGTCCAATGAATAAAACAAGTAAAGCAATCACCTTGAAATTAACAAAAGAGCTTGTACATTAATCACTAAAAATGGAAGGACACATGTGAATCAAGATTCCCTATGCCTAAAAAAACAAAAGAAAAACACAATAAAGAAAAACAAAAACAGGACAGTTTGTGGTCTTAAGCCTTTGTTTATTGCTCAGTCACAGATGAGTGGAGACGAGAATGATAAACAGACAACATTTCTTTTAAATCGTATAACCTAAATAACAGTGTGTGTGTGTGTGTGTGTGTGTGTGTGTGCCAAGTGGTTTCTATGGCTTTAGTAGTTGTTACTTTCCCCCTTTTTGCTTATAAACATGTTTTTAAACAATGTGATTTATCTGGGGCCATTCACATGACAACAGGTTACTCCACATGAAGAAAATATCTTAATCTTTTTTTTTAACCATTTCAGGCTTTGGTCTCTCACTTCAGCTCTCTTCTTAGTCTCTCTTTCAATGAACACCAATTGTCAAGCTGCAGGCGCAATGGCCCAGTGGTTAGGGCAGCGGACTCGCAGTTTCAATTCCCAGAGCGGGCGTTGTTTGTGTTTATTGAGCGAAAACACCTAAAGCTCCACGAGGCTCTGGCAGGGAGTGGTGGCGACCTCTGTTGTACTCTTTTGCCCCAACTTTCTCTCACTCTTTCTTCCTGTTTCTTGAATAAAGCTGCGATGGACTGGCGTCCTGTCCAGCTGGTGGGTGGGAAGGACACATATGCCATAGAAACCGGGAAACTGGGCCCATGAGCCTGGATAGGCTTTAGAAGGGCGAAAAAAAGAAAAATTGTCAAGCTATGAAGTAGGCTGACAAACTCAAGGACATACACACAGCCTGTTTCCTAGTAAGGTAATATTTTCCTATAGCTAGAGATATTTTGCATGGAGGGTGGGAAACAAACAACCTCACTTGTATGAAGGTGATGCTCATTTACAACTACCATGTACTGTCTAGCTAAGGGTACACACACAGAGAGAGCAATCCAAGCAATCTTCTTTCAGTTTCTGTCTACCAAATCCACTCACAAGGTATTGGTCAGCTAGTGGTAATAGTAGGAGATCCTTCACAAGGTGCCATGTAGTGGGACTGAACTCAAGACCACATGGTTGGGAAGCAAACTTCTTAACCACACACACACAGCAACACTACCAGTTCACACTGACTAACAACAGTACCCCAGCCAGAGCCAGCATATACAATCCCACTACCAATACTCATGAAGACAGCGGCAAGATCAAAGCAGCAAGCACGCTAGCTATGGAAATATAGTAGATGCATAATGGTAGTGGTAGATAGCAGTTGTTGCGATGGTGGTGCTGGGAGTGGAGATTGTGGAGCTTGTCACTACAGCTGATAGTATTAGTGCAAGTGTGTTTGTGTGTGTGTAAGGAGGGTGTTAAAGACAGGCATAATAATATACAGATTGCTCATATTTCTATATCTTAATATAGCTTCATGTTGTAGGCTTGTATTACCTGAGACTTCATTTCAAAGTGATTGCAATAAGCAGCAGCTTCTGAGAGAGAGAGAGAGAGAGAGAGAGAGAAAGAGAGTAGAGTAGAAGATAAAACAAAATAAAAAGAAACAAGTGTTAGGGACACACAGACAGACAGAAACATCGATAGATATGCAATAAGATGTGGCACTTAAATATCAATTGAAATAAAACATTCCTAGGATATTAGTTCAGTATTGCCAGAAATGTTACAAAAGTACATCCAAAGGCCAAGTTTTCAGCAATGCAACACCGCTAATTAATAATAAATATGGGTGTAGTCAAAAGTGAATGACTAAAAAAAAAAAGCAAAAAGAGAGAAAATTGAGGAAAATTGCCACTTTCGTTTCAATAACAGCGCAACTATAAAAAGAATTATATTAATTATATTTCCTTTAAGCTCACATGCTAATTATACATTGAGCATTTAATTTACAATGAAATTTAATTAACGATCTCAAGCCTGACACGATGATTTAACACTTGACTGCTTTATTCCATGCAGATGATACCCGTGTGTCATTTCCCTACATCTGCACAGGTGTGGCTGTGTGGTTAGAAGATTACTTCCTATCCACATGGTTTTGGGTTCACTCTCACTGTACAGCACCTTTGAAATGTGTCTTCTAAAGCCTCAGGGCAAACAAAGCCCTGTGACTAGATTTGGTAGACAGAAACAGAAAGAAGCCCATCATAAATGTGTGTGTATATATATACATATATGGATATATATATATATATATAT
>NC_068988.1:29393050-29394660 GCF_001194135.2 Octopus bimaculoides
CAACAGGAATTTCATAACTCCAACTAAAAACATTTGACTCCCCTTACACACACTTCCTGTTTTGACACCACACTTCCTGCTTAACACAAACTTTTAACCCTTTTTTTAAACCTAACACAATTCTCAATTCTCATGCATCCTTATTTTTCCAACCATTATATACATGAATTACCATTAAACTTCAAAAGCTCAAAGATAATATAATGTATTGGTACATTTATTTTTTTATATATTATTTTTTTTATATATTATTTTCTTCATTTTGTACTTCTTTGTAAAAAACATTTTCATTCTCCCTCTTCTTGAAAATTTGCTTTGCAATGAAAGCCAGTTAGAGAAATCTTTATTAAAATATGCTTCCAGTTTAGCATTCAGCCTTATTATTTTTCATTTTCCCATTATTTCTCCACATGTGGTTAACACAACCCCACTATTTACTGACTTATATATATATACATACATATTTTGCTTTTGTATTTGGTTTGCAAAATTCTTTATGTGAATTCATGTGTTGCAGCATATTTTATAATGTCTGGAGAGAGATATTCTGTTTTAGTGCCTTATTAATTAACGTTTGTACAGAGTCCATGTCTCACATGAGTAGAGGAGCAATGTCAGTACACATGCATGGTACACAGCAACTTTTGTTTGCCTTGCTATGCCATGCTGGGACCAGACACGAGACTGAAGAGACTGGAAGGAATTAGTTGCTCTCTGCAAACGAGTCCTACAGAATAAGTACCAGACTTAGAAAAAAACAAAGTACTGAGGTTGATTCATTTGACTAAAAATCTTTAAGGTGGAGCTCCAGCATGACCACAGTCTAATGACTGAAACATGTAAAATAATAAAAGAATACGTATTCATTTGTTTCCATTGGTTTATCCGATAATTGAATGACTACACATCTCTGAGGAGAACTACTAAGATCAAAACAGACCCCTGACCAAAAGCATTCCAAGCATGGCCACTCCATCTTAATTCGAGGCTTTACACATCACATTTAACACCATTTCATCCACTGTATCACTCTTTTTCAAGACAGCAAGGTGTAATTTCAAAGCAATTTGGTTGCTCTTTCTAGCAAGTCTAGAAACTTGTTTGTATTGATGGGTGTTGATTAGATACAATCTCCTCATAAGACTTACTGCAACAGACTTAAAATAAAATTGCATTCAATCAATTTCAAAGTTTTCAGTTCTTGTGTAACTTAACCGATAGAGCACTGCAAATAATTACATATGACAGCTCGACATGTTGCTGGTGTGCAGATGTCCTACAGTAATGTACTGCTTAACTAAATAGATGTTTTCATGCAGTCAAAACTGTCACTCAACTTGATGGATTTTTTTTCTCCCTTCATTAAACTTCTGTTCAATGCTCATTGTCAGTATTCCCGAAAGATTTAACAAGAAATTTCAGATTCTGATACTACAAGAGTCCAGGAAGACACTAAGCCATTTTGGTAAATAGCAGTAACATATATTACTAAGTTAACTGCAGAAGTAAAGAATTATAACTTCAACCAAGACTGACAATAAAATTAACTCTTAATCACTCTTGCAGTTAGCAATATAAATTCATCTACATATAAGTCTTTTTTTATATAT
>NC_068988.1:29394977-29396606 GCF_001194135.2 Octopus bimaculoides
GGAGTGGTTGTGTAGTAAGAAGCTTGCTTCCCAACCACATGGTTCCGGGTTCAGTCCCATTGTGTGGCACCTTCGACAAGTGTCTTCTACTATAGCCTCAGGCCGACCAAAGCCTTGTGAGTGGATTAGGTAGACAGAAACTGAAAGCCCATCGTATGTGTGTGTGTGTATGTGTATATATATATATACATATATATGTGTGTGTGTGTGTGTGTGTGTGTGTGTGTGTGTGTATGTTTTTGTATTTGTACCCCATCATCGCTTGACAACCGATGTTGGTGTGTTTATGTCCTCAGTAACTTCACAGTTCAAGAGAGACCGGTTGAATAATTACTAGGCTTACAAAGAATAAGTCCTGGGGTCGATTTGTTTGACTAAAGGCAGTGCTGCAGCATGACCACAGCCAAATGACTGGAACAAGTAAAAGAATAAAAGAATACATACATACATTTACACACATAAACCTTCATTTTATAAACACACACACACACAGAACTTACAGCTCTTGTACCCTGGGTGTGTATCTACATTTATAAACAAATAAGCAGGTACTGGCACCATGTAAAATGTACCCGATATGCTCTGTAAAGTGCTTAGTGTTAGGAAGGGCTTCCAGCCATAGGAGCCATGCCAAAACAGGCAATTGAAGCCTGGTGCAGCCTAGCACCTCTTTTATCAAACCAGAGGCTGTAAACAAACCAGCACTGACTGTCAAGCAGAAGGGGGTAGACAAATACATACACACACAGCACATATGTATATAATGGGTTTCTGGGCTTCCACACAGTTTCCATCAACCAGATTCATTCATAAGGAACTGGAAGGCCCAGGGCCATAGTAGTGAACATGGTTGCAATGTGAGTTTCTTACCACACAGCCAGGCCTGCACCTACATATATTGATGATGATATATATTTATCTCACACATACACACGCACACACACAGAGGCATTTGCAATTGTGTGTAATGAAGTGCAAATGAGGTTGTGTGCGTTTGGGAAAGGTTGATGATTCACCCTGTCACTAAAAGTTTCTCAGTCTTTGATTGTTCAGATGACAAATTTCATGTTTTGTCGCCTGAACGATCACATGCAACAAGAAACAAAGTAGAGATGGAGTGAAGCATGAGTAATTTTCTGAATAAACAAAACTACTACATTCACAGAGTCTTCTTTATCTCCCACAAACATGTAACCCCACAAACATGATCGTTTGTGTGTGTGTGTGTGTGTCTGTGTGTGTGAGTTTTAAAAATGGGAGGACATGATAGTGAATATATGGAGCCAAGGTTATTCATTAATTCAAATGATGGTGTTTTATTGTCTCCAATTCTAATACAAAAAGAAATACGTGTAACAGACATGGCTGCTTGTTTGAGGAGCTCACTTGGCAACTATGTGGTTTCAGATGTGGCACCTTGGACGAGTGTCTTCTGCTGCAGCCCAAAGCCAACTTATTTTGCATGTGGATTTGGTAAACCGAAATTATGTGGAAAGTGATTTTTTATATATATATATATATATATATATATATATATATATATCTTAAATCTCTGAACGAGGTATTAACAGTAACTGCACGATAAGGTGAAGTATATTTGCCACTTAAATGTGGATGACCCCTAAGGGT
>NC_068988.1:29396763-29397955 GCF_001194135.2 Octopus bimaculoides
GCATGTGGATTTGGTAAACCGAAATTATGTGGAAAGTGATTTTTTATATATATATATATATATATATATATATATATATAAGAAAAATGAAAAAAAAATATAAAACGGAATCTATAAAAAATTGTTGTCTTAGTGTAGCAAAAGCACAAATCAAAGCAATCGGGGCATACCAGCTCTCAGAAAGCCCTTAGGAAAGAAATTAAAAAACAACCCGCTGGTGGGGTCAGGCAGGACTCACTAACATACCACTATGACGCATCGACAGAACATGTGGGAGCCAACATGTTAAAAAAAAGCTAGAACTGTTATCTCACTGGGCAAAATGCTTAGCAGCATTTCTTTTGGCTTTATGTTCTGAGATCAAATGGCGCCAAGTTCAACAGGACTCTATAGACGTGGTGCTTAAGGACTGTATCCACAAAACCCTGCCAAAAAATAATGGGCAGTGAAGATAGATGGATATCTCTAATCTTTTATCCTTTGCTGGTTTGAACCAGAGGCTGAGGCCATGCTGGAGCACCACCTTTCAGCATGATTGGGCTTCTGTACCGTTTCCAGTGAAGTGGCAAGCTGGACAGAACCGTTCTTCTTTGTGCCTCCTGCTATGATGTGGGTTTGTCTGGTATCTCAGGTAAAAATTTGTCCCAACATTCTTTTTGAAGACCACATCTACACCTCACAAATCTCTGAAGTTGTGTGTCCCAGGGTGGCAGAAGCCAAATGACTGAAACAAGTGACATGAAATAAAAGAATGTGTATGGACGTGCAGTATTCTTCATTAGAAGCCAAAGTTTCAAACAAGCAATAGAAATTCTATATGGATGACATAGCATTCCAAAATTTCCAAATGGAAATTCTTTTGAATTCAGTAACAGTTCGTTCCCACATGTAATTACGCAAATATATACAGAAATAAACAAAATATACACAGAGAGAGAGAGAGAGAACGTCAGCAAAAGAGAAACGGAGAGATAGAAGAGAATGAAAGAGAGAGGAGAATGAGAGAGAGAGGAGAGAGAGAGAGATGAGAATGAGAGAGAGAGAGAGAGAGAGAGGAGAATGAGAGAGAGAGGAGAGAGAGAGGAGAATGAGAGAGAGAAAGGAGAATGAGAGAGAGAGGAGAATGAGAGAGAGAGAGGAGAATGAGAGAGAGAGAGAGGAGAATGAGAGAGAGAGAGAGGAGAATGAGAGA
>NC_068988.1:29398825-29404177 GCF_001194135.2 Octopus bimaculoides
AGAGAGAGGAGAATGAGAGAGAGAGAGAGGAGAATGAGAGAGAGAGAGAGGAGAATGAGAGAGAGAGAGAGGAGAATGAGAGAGAGAGAGAGGAGAATGAGAGAAAGAGAGAGGAGAATGAGAGAAAGAGAGGAGAATGAGAGAGAGATAGAGGAGAATGAGAGAGAGATAGAGGAGAATGAGAGAGAGAGAGTGTGTGTGTGTGTCAATGAGAAAGATAGAGAGAGAGAATCAGTACCAAAGAGAGAGAGAGAGAGGTAAATAGAATGTCTGCATTGTACATAGAAGATCTCCTATATTTCCAGGAACCAACAAATGATCCAGAAACAACAGAAAAATCAATTAAATATTTCCAACACTTCACAGTCAAAATCAACTCCAGCAAACTTCATGTAACGAACGCACACAACTCCATACATATGGCAATGATGTAGAAATAGGTGTGGTCTCAGATGAGGCTGACTAACTAATCGCAAGTGTGCTGACATATTTACTAGAAGTTACATGGGACTGTTGTGACCTGCTCATTTAGGGAACGCCTTAGTTTAGGAAAACGGTCATTTGTTCTATAGCTTATTGTAGGTACCAAGGTCAAACTGCCATGAGGTAAAAGAACCAGACTAAATTTCATTTTGTCTCCATTGTTCAACATCTTAAGTATCAATGATGCCTTTATATGGTTACACAATCAGCTAGAAACAGCAGCAAAATCTTCCTCAGGCATTGCTGTGAGGTGAGAAATTTGCTTCCCAACCATATGGTTCCAGGTTCAGTCCCATTGTGTGGCATCTTGGGCAAATGTCTTCTACCCTAGCCTCTGGCTGACCAAAGCCTTCTGAGTGGATTTGGTAGATGGAAACTGAAAGAAGTTTGTTGTGTGTGTGTGTGTGTGTGTGTGTGTGTGTGTGTCTGTCCCATACCACGTCATGACAACCGGTGTCGGTGTGTTTACATCCCTGTAACTTTACAGTTCGCCAAAAGAGACCAGCAGAATACATACCAGGATCATAAAAAAAAGTACCGGGGTCAATTAATTCAACTAAAATTCATCAAGGTGGTGCCCCAGCATGGCCACAGTCTAATGACTGAAACAAGTAAAAGATAAAAGAAAGAGGTATATTGTTTTATTAAAAGCACTGCCTTCATGGATGTAGTCACTTACATTGATTTCAGGACTTAGTCCTGTTGGCTACTTATTTTATCAATCTACATTTGTCAAATCGCTTCGTTATACTTTTTTTAGTAGAAGTCTAAGTCGCTTGGCTACTGAGGACAAGGTTGGACAATCGCTGTGGTGATGATTCTTATTGAACCAGGAACATGCATCTATGACAGACCCCTTATATCCAGACAATAAGCCTGTCCTTTTCCTTAATGTTCGATCAATTTTAGAGATTTCTTGATTCTTGAGATTATCTCCCCATCCCAAGTGGAACTGGTCTTCATTACCATTTAGTACTTATGATACATGCTCTAGAGGTGGAGATAATTTTAATAAATGAAGACTTTATGTTGTATGGTATTTGATACACCTGTATTTGTTTATGTTGCTTCAATACATGCCCCTGACCACTCCGAGTTATTTTCCACTTAATCCATTTATGTTTAAATTATGCATAAAACTATTCCAAAGAACGTAGTGTACTTAAAATTCTGGCTTCCTGCAAATGCTCCAGAAATATCACCATTACGTACATTTACATATTGATTTCACAGACAGGATAAGATCGAGTTCTTCCTTATATCTTTCTCATGTAGCAAAAACCATTTACAGGATGCTTTTTGGTTGTGCTAATAGGTAATTAGCTCTCTCTTCGTTATATATTTACCTACAAGTATTTTTAACGCCAGTGCACATTCCCAACCTGTACCCAAATCTTTTTGTGGCTTCTACACCGATTCTGCAATGAAAGCCATGCTATGAGGCAGGCATTACGTTCCTAACAGCACGTACTAAAAGGAGAGGTTTTATATTACGTTTCCACGGTAACCATCATTAGCTTCAACTCCTGCCCTCATCAACTTTGCTGTTAATCTCTCACATGTTGAGAGAAAGGGTACTTTTATCTTTTACTTGTTTCAGTTATTAGACTTGTGGCCATGCTGGGGCACCGCCTTTAAGGGTTTTAGTCAAGCAAATTGAGCCCAGTTCTTATATTTTTAAAGCCTTATACTTAGTCTATTGGTCTCTTTTGCTAAACCACTAACTTACAGGGAAATAAACACACCAACACTGGTTACCAAGTGGTGGAGGAGGGAAAGACACACACACACACACACATTAATATATGCATAGACACACACATATACAATAAGCTTCCACACAATTTCCATCCATCAAGTTCACACAAGGAATTGACCAGTCTGGTACTGTAGCAGAAGACACTTACCCAAGGTGCTGTGCAGTGGGACTGAACCCATAAACCACATGGCTGCAAAGCAGGCTTCTTAATCACACACCCATGTCTGAACTTATACATGTTTATTCAATTAACCAGGCTCCTCCTCACTCCAAATATTTTGCCATGTGATAATGAAAATTATAATTATTATTATCAATATTAATAATAGTTAGCAGGATAAGATATAAAAGGGGGTGTTTAAGTGCTCGTACAGGAAACCTAACTGTTTGTGCTTAAGGCCTCAACTTCCAATTCACAATAATTATTATCATCATTATTAAAGAATGATGAGATATAATTCTCATTATTTTAATTATTATTAATATTATTATTGTTATTGTTAACGTACTATATGACTGCAATGAGTCAAAAAAAAATGCCAGATGTTATTAAGAACGTCTAACAGTCTAATAACAAAAATAAAATTCAGTTTCGTGTAATCTCTAACTAGGTTAGCCAGCAGTCTGAAAAAAAACCAAGATTCTCTTTTAAAGAATTATGTTTTGCTAATAAGATTTGAAACAAATTGTTTTGTATCTTTTTATATAAATTGTCTTAAGTTTTGCAGGGGAAAAAAAATCTTATACAGAAGGTTATTGTTGAAATAAAAAGTCTACCAACCAAACCAGCATCATCATGAACAGAAAAAGACATATATGTATAGATAAATGTAACGTGTGTGTGTGTGTGTGTGTGTGTGTATTCATTGTTTAACATCAGTTTTCCATGCTGGCATGGGTTGGATGGTTTGACAGGAGCTGGTAAACCAGAGGATTGTGCCAAGGTCTATTGTCTGCTTTGGCAAGATTTCTGTGGCTGGATGCCTTTCCTAATGCCAACCACTTTATTTTATGAGGGGTTAGGGTTAGGGTTAGCAACTTAGCAACATTTTATTTGTCTTTACATCCTGGGTTCAAATCCTGCCAAGGTCGACTTTGTCTTTCATCCTTTCAGGGTTGATCAAATAAGTACCAGTTGAGCCCTGTGGGTCAATGTAATCAACAAACCCCTCCCATAACATTTCAGGCCTTGTACCTATAACAGAAAGGGTTATTATTCAGGTAACCATGTTTTTAGCATCATCATCACCATTGTCATTATCTTCCTTCTTCATTCAACAAGACTCCTGAGTAACAATGTTTTCACATGCTCACATACAGCTACAGGAATGGTTGTGTGGATACGGAGTTTGTTTTGTAACCTCGTGGTTTCGGGTTCAATCTCGTAGCATGTCACTTTGGGCAAGTGTCTTTTACTGTAGCTTCAAACCAATCAATACCTTGTGTGTGAAAGTAGTAAGTAGAAACTGCATAGAAGCCAGTTGTGTGTGTTTACGTGCATGCACACGTCTAAGTATGTGTGTGTGTGTTTGCTTCTGTGAGAATGTTGACATTCTTTGTCAATAAACCATTGTCATTGTCTGGCTTTGCACTTTCAAAGACAAGTGAAATAATAAAAAGAAATGCTTTACTTAAAAAAGATGAGGTTTAGTGACAGGAATGGCAAGCAACCATTGCAGAGCAAGGTGTCAATAACAACCATAAAGCCCAACCCAGGATAGAAGTAGGGAAAAAAATATATAGATGTATGTATATGGAATGAGTTAACAAATGTGTGAGTGAGTGTGTGGTGTATGTTTGAGTGTGTGGTGTATGTGTGAGTGTGTGTTGTGAGAGAGAGAGAGAGAGAGAGGAGGGGAAGAGAAAGAGAGAGGGGAGGGGAGAAAAAGACAGAGAAAGAGAGAGAGAGAAAGAGAAAGAGAGAGAGAAAGAGAAAGAGAGAAAGAGAAAGAGAGAGAAAGAAAGAAAGAGAAAGAGAGAGGGAGAGAGAGAGAAAGAGAGAGAGCTGGTGTGTGTGTGTCTGAGAGCTGGTGTATGAGTTGGTGTGTGTGTGTGTGTGTGTGTGTGTGAGTGTGTATGCGTGTATGTGTGTGTGTGTGTGTTTATGAGTGAGTGTGTATGTGTGTGTATGAGTGAGTGTGTGTGTGAGTGAATGTGTGTGTGTGATCGATCATTTGTGTGTATGTGAGTTTGAATGAGGAAGTGTACGTGCATGCATGCAGGTGCACATGTAAAACTACAAAAGCAATGCCATAAAACGGCATTAAGTTTTCAGTGATTAGGGATTGCGTACTTTCATACAGAGAAGAAAAAAAAAGAAGTACAGAAAACTATTTCGTCTAATACACTTCAAAGTATATCTGAAAACAAAATTGATTTCTTTCTTTTTTTTTTTTTTTAACTATTCAGAGTTACACTCATAAAATTCATGATTTTCATTCAAACCCACAACACCCCACTGCCATTAAAAAAAAATTATTTATATATTAGTTATATATTTATTCTATTTGACTGTGGCCATGCTGGAGCACCGCCTTTAGTCAAACAAATCGACCCCAGGACTTATTCTTTGTAAGCCTAGTACTTATTCCATCGCTCTCTTTCATCGAACTGCTAAGTTACGAGGACATGAACACACCAACATTGGTTGTCAAGTGATGGTGGGGGGACAAACACAGACAAATAACAAACACATAAATACATATATACATACATGTATATATATATATATATATAGGGAGCAAATCAATTTAGATGAGATGCAGTTTGGGTTCGTGCCAGGTAAAAGCACTACTGATGCCTTATTTCTAGTGAGACAGTTGCAGGAGAAATACCTAGCTAAGGATAAACCTCTGTACCTGGCTTTCGTTGACATGGAGAAAGCCTTTGACAGGGTCCCCCGATCCCTTATCTGGTGGTCAATGAGGAAACTTGGGATAGAAGAATGGTTAGTGAGAGCTGTGCGAGCCATGTACAGAGATGCTGCCAGTAAGGTGAGGGTTGGAAATGAGTACAGCAATGAATTCCGGGTAGAGGTAGGGGTCCACCAAGGTTCCGTCCTCAGCCCCCTATTATTTACCATAGTCCTCCAGGCAATCACAGAGGAGTTC
>NC_068988.1:29405361-29419592 GCF_001194135.2 Octopus bimaculoides
ATAAAAGACACCATTTCGAGCGTGGCCGTTTTCGTGCGGGTGACACGTAAAAGCACCCACTACACTCTCTGAGTGGTTGGCGTTAGGAAGGGCATCCAGCTGTAGAAACTCTGCCAAATCAGACTGGAGCCTGGTGTTGCCATCCGGTTTCACCAGTCCTCAGTCAAATCGTCCAACCCATGCTAGCATGGAAAGCGGACGTTAAACGATGATGATGATGATGATATACATATACATACACAACATGACGAGCTTCTTTCAATTTCCGTCTACCAAAGCCACTCACAAGGCCTTGGTTGGCCCAAGGCTATAGTAGAAGACGTTTGCCCAAGGTGCCACACGGTGGGACTGAACCCAGAACCATGTCATTGGTAAGCAAGCTACTTACCACACACCCACTTCTGCGCCTCTTTAACATTTCAGAACACTTGATGGTAAGATTTTATGAAAAAAATAAACCAAAAAAAACATTTTGTAATTTGTGTCAAAGACCACCTAAAAATATTTTTTTTTAATGTCAATTGATTAGCTGTAACGACAGCAGCAGCAGCAGCAGTAGTAGTAGCAGCAGTGGTGGTCTTGTTTTGTTTTTCACCAAAATGCAGCTTTTTTTTACTACAAGCAGCAACTAAGCTGATCTAATTGAGTCAACTACCAAACTGATTTTCATATCTTTTCTACATTAGACACAAGACCCGAAGTTTTTAGGGAGGAGGTCAGTCGATTAGATCGACTCCAGTACACAATTGGTGCTTAATTTATCGACCCCGAAAGGATGAAAGTTGACCTCGTCCGAATTTGAACTGAGAATGTAAAGAAAGATGAAACACTGCAAAGCATTGCCCGGCGTGCTAACGTTTCTGATGGTGAATCCAAGAAATAAAGACTACAACTTGATTTCAACAAAACAACAGCTGGCACAATCTCCTATTAAATATCAAGTTCGGCTCGGGCATGACTATGCGGTAAGAGGTTTGCTTCCCAGCCACATGGTTCTGGGTTTAATCCTACTGCACAGCACAGCAGTCATGTGTCTCTTACTATAGCTTCAGACCAACCAAGGCCTTGTGAGTGAATTTCATAGACGGAATCTGAAAGTAGCCGAGTGTGTGTGTGTGTGTGTGTGTGCGTGCGCGCGCATGCATTGGGTGCGAGCTGGCAGAATCGTTAGCACGTTGGGCAAAATGCTTTGCGGTATTTCGTCTGGCGTTACGTTCTGTGTTCAAATTCCACCAAGGTTGGCTTTGCCTTTCATCCTTTCAGGGTCGATAAATTAAGTACCAGTTACGCACTGGGGTCGATGGAATCGACTTAATCCCTTTGTCTGTCCTTGTTTGTCCTATGTTTAGCCCCTTGTGGGCAATAAAGAAATAAGAATGTATTGGGTGCTTTTACACAACGCAGACACAAGTGTTTTTATGTGGTACTAGCACCTACAAGCCTGCAAGATTAGGAATGCTCATTTGAAAAGGGATGCATGGGACATGCCTGTATGCAAGGGCAACCATGCATTTACAAGCACAGCAAACCATCAGATGTCTGGGTCCTCTGATATCCCCTCCATGGGGTTCAACATCTGAAGATCCTTTATAGAATTAGTATACAGACGTGAATAACACAGCTGAATCACAGACTGAATACTTCAAAGTAGGTAGGTTTGAAGTGTTTATCATTTCTTTCTTTTGAATTCAAATCTTTCCAAGGTCGACCTTGTTGTTCACAGTGGGGTGGAGTTTGTGAGGGAGGGAGAGTTCAGTAAATATACTGATCTTGATTCAATTAACTACACAATACCAAATCTCATACAAAAGTTGACCCAATCTAAAAGGAAAATTATTTCTAAAACTCCATATAATATATTATATTTTTCACTCAAAAATAAAGATTAAAAGTTGAATGTATAGAATATATGATTTTAGGACAAAAAGTGATTTTCTCACACACTTTTATTAGAAAACACACAATATTAAATCTTTGTTATTTCCTTATTGTATTTTTTTTTATTTTTTAGAATATTTTTTATATTATATATAAATACATTTTCTAAAGAGGAAATATTAAAAAAATAAATTAAATTGGATTATAGTAGACTATATTTTTGTAGTAGTTCCATAACACTGTGTTAGACATGGTATACAAGGTTTTTAAAACAATTTAAACTCAAAAATCGAGATGCCTACGGTGTATTAAACATGAGCTTTTATAAAATGTAAATAGAATAATATTCCTAATGCTTAGAAAAAAGGTTTAAAACCTCAAATAAAAACTAGGTCAGATTATTATATACACTAACAATGATTGAGAAAAATTATTTCTTAGAAACAGATATAGCAGTCTACTTAAGAACTTTGCTTTCATCCAAATAACTTTGGGTTCAGTCCCATTGCATGGCACTTTAGCAATTGTCTTCTACTATAGCTCCAAGCTGACCAAAGCCTTGTGAATAAATTTGGTAAACAGATTCTAAAAAAAAGCCTCCCACTGTCTGTCTGTTTGTGTACATGTGTCCTCCTTGTTCTGACATTGTGTAATTGTTGTAAACAAGTGTCACAGTTATACAGTGTCATTCATTCTCAAGCTTCTGTGAAAAACATGTCTGGCCATGGGGAAATATTAGCTTGCTTGGAAACAGGTGAGGGTTAGCAACAGGAAGGGCATCCAGCTGTAGAAAATCTTCCTCATTGAATTCTGAACCCATGCAAGTATGAATAAGTGGATGGTTAAGATAATGACAATGATGATGAAACTGTAGTGTGACACAGGCTGAAAATGTTGTGGCATTCACATGTTTCACAATCATTTGGACATCATATACTATAGGAACATACTAATACACAAAATAGGATATCAAAGTAAACCAGTGAATTTGCTTGGACCTTGTTGAAATACTTACACCATTTAATAGTATATGAGGCACTTTTTTTTTTTTTAAATGTCTAAAAAAAAATCACCCTAGGCCCAACATGTGAAGTTGGTCCCCTCATAAGCTAATTTTGTCCTTAGCACTTTTTTTCTTGAATATATCCTACTGAAACAAGTGCATCCAATACGATCAAATGTCTTTTATAATATTAAATACAGTAGTTTTGTTTTGGTTTGAAATAAAAGATTATAATTTTTGTAGCTTTTGTATCACCCTGGAAGTTTGTTTAATAAGAGGCTGAATATCAGAAATGAAATTGCTAGCAAATTAAGGAAAATATTCTAAAGCTATTTTGAGTTGACACCTGTGCATTAAGCTTCTCTAATTTGTAAACAGCACTTTAGATGGATAAATTTATTGTTCTGGATGACAGTGTGAATTTTCTTAATGACAAACCTTTGCTAAACCAACGTATGACAGCCAAGGGAGAGAGCACAATCAAAACAGGAAGTGAGGTGTTTAACATGTTATTTGATACAAATTCAGCGGGTGATGTGAAACCAGCTAATGATATTGGAGTAGGTTAATACTCAACACTAACCAGATTTTCCATTGCTTCAAGATATTTTAATACAGCAATAGTTTCTTGTTACACAGCAAGGTGATCAGCATGTTTATGAGAAGAAAGTGACCAACCAAAAGTTTGGAACTGATACAAACTCAACTCACCAGATATGGTCAAATTTTTTGGCCAATATTCTGGTTTACAATACCGAGTCTATTGTAAAAATCTTTGCAAGCTGGCCAGTTCTAATAGTCCATTCTGCAATGGATTACAGTAAAAGTCTATTAAATGTAGATTTTTACTATAGAACTACTATATTGTACACTTATATTATTTTATTAAAATAAAATGTCTAGAATATTTTGCTGTGCCTTGGGATAGACCTGATATAGAGAGGGCATGTCTTTGAGGAGGAGGTCACAAATAACAAAAGGACTTTGACAAACATAACTGATTGATCAACCAAACAATTAATTAAGCAATCAGTTAATCAGTTAAATCATTGACCAATTAACAGATGAATAAATTAAACAGAGCCAGTGTGTGTGCATGTGTTTGTTATTGACGTAATGACCCACCCAAGATAGAACAAAATCTGTTTCAGCACATCAGTTCACATCAAAATTCATGCAAACCAAATACAAAAGCAAAATATTTTATAATACTTATTTCAGATTATATTGCAGTTTGTGAGCAACAACATTGTCAGGTACAGGTTTTCAATGAGCCAGTCGTTGGTTCCCTTCAGTTCCGACAGCAAACAGTAACAAGAGACAGTGTTTGTATAATACAATACTGGAACAATATTCCGAAGGATTTATTCAAAAGACTCCAAAATGTTAGTTTTTCCTAACAAAAAAAAAAAACCTATGTCTTCTACTAAAGCCCAAAGCCAACTTATATTTTTTACCTTGTATCTTTTACTTGTTTAAGTCAACAGACTGTGGCCATGCTGGGGCATTGCCTTGAAGAATTTTTAGTCGCTTTTGCCAAATTGCTAAGTTAGGGGGACATAAACACGCCAACACTGGTTGTCAAGTGGTGATGGGAGACAAAGGCAGACACACACACACGTGTGTGTGTGTGTGTGTGTGTGTGTGTGTGTGTGTGTGTGTGTGTGTGTGTGTGTGTGTGTGTGTGTGTGTGTGTGTGTAAAAACACATGATGGGCAGCACTCCAGCATGGCCGCATTATGCTATAAATCTGAGATACATCATTACTTAACGTCTGTTTTTCCATGCAGGCATGGGTTAGACAGTTCAAGAAGAATCGACAAGCCAGTTGGCTGTGCTGAATTCCAATGTCTGCTATAGCTGGATGCCCATTAGAAAAAGAAAATAAATAAAATGCTGTCATTTAGTTCGTTAAAAATATGCTAATAAAACAATTACTGAGGATGAAATGTAGAAAGTTATTTCCATCTAGCAGACTGACTAATTCAAAAGAACTAGATTTTTGTCATTCTAAAGAATGGAAAAGAAAACATTCTTGCCTATAATAGCACACAGTCCTGCAGATGAATAAATATATAAACCATAGCATTAGTTGATATACAAGACATCAGGTCTCTTGTGGACTATTTCAGACTGAAGCTTGAACTTCTTTGCAACAGCTGTAAATAGCTATAAATTAATACAAGAAAAAAACAACCTTTTCTCTGACAATCCTCCAGAGATTATTCAGCCAAATTTCACTCACAAAGCTTTTATGAACCTGAGGCTGTAGCAAAAGGCACAAAGTGCTATGCTGTGTGATTGCAGCTGAAACCCAGCGATTGCAAAACAAACTTCTTAACAACCCAAACATAACTGCATCCACAAAAGATTGCTTAAAATTTAACCTCCTACCATTAAGACTATTTTGTTACGTGTAATGCTTATTAATTCACATTGCTTTGAACTAATCATGCATTATCTCATAGCCTCAGGATTTTAATGATGTGATTGTTTTATTCTTTGAATGCCGATGTAGGGTAGGTAGGAACATAAAATAAGAATATTTTGGTTGGATACGGTCGGTTGAAATGCTAAAGAGTCAAGGTACTTCCCACATTCATCAAGTTTAATTTTGAGTTCATTGGTGACAGACATCCACTCCAGAATCAGGCATAAAACAGCAGATGTATTCAGGCAAATGAACAAGACGTGGGCCAGCGCTTTGATTAGCAACCGTATTAAGTCTGGCTGTACCAGAACATTGTCCTACCAACAGCCATCTATGCAGGAGAATCTTGGAAAATAACTGCCAAGATCACTCTTAGATTGAATGCATTCTACCAACAGTGTCTATGCAGACTATTCAAGATCACTTACAGGGAAAGAATCAAAAACTCTGAAGTCCTGAGAAGAACCAATCTGTGCAGTTTGCAGGTCCAGGAGACTGAGGCGAAAAGAAGAGTGAGACTTGCTGGTCATGTTTTCTGATGGTCAGAAAATAATGGATCTCCAAGTCAGCTTATACAATGAATGCCACAAGAGGGAGACTCAAGGAGATATGGTGCACCACCTTCAAAGAAGATCTGAAGCAACTTGGCATCGTCTGGGAAGATGCAGGAGACTATTCCCAAAACTGAGATGATTGGAGACATGTCTTGCTGCCTGATATATCAGAGGAACTAAGACTCGGGTGGTTTTTGACTTAACAATCTACCTTGAGAAATGATTTCAGTCTGTACCAAAGCTGTTCAGAAATGTCTGTAAAACGAGCAGCATCATAAAAACATCTGTATATATGTATGCATATGTGTGTGCCTTTGTGTTGTCCCCCATCCACTTCCACTTGACAACCAATGTTGATTTGTTTATAACCTCAAAACTTATTAGTTCAATAAAAGATACTGATAAAAAATAAGTTCTGAGGTCTATTCGACTGACTAAAACCCTTCAATGACTGATGCAAGTAAAAGATAGGAGATAAAAGATGAAGATGTATCATATATTCGATTTTTTCTCTCTCTCTCTCTCTCTCTCTCTCGCCTCCAGTCTACTTGGTCTGCAAACACAGATCTTTTATCTTTTACTTGTTTCAGTCATTAGACTGTGGCCATGCTGGGGCACTGCCTTGAAGAATTTTTGGCTGAATAAATTGACCCCAAGACTTTTTTTTAAAAAGCTTGGTACTTATTCTATCAGTCTCTTATGCCAAAATAGTAAGTTACAGGGACATAAACTCACCAACACTGGATGTCATGCAGGGGACAAACACGCAAACACACACACACAATGAAAGGCATCTTTTAGTTTTCATCTACCAAATCCATTGACAAGGCTTTGGTCAACCCGAGGCTATAGCAGAAGACACTTGCCCAAGGTGCCACGCAGTAGAACTGAACCAGGAACCATGTGGTTGGGAATCAAGCATCTTGCCACGCAACCAAACTAAGCAAAATTCTAACATTGTTTTTATCCTTTTTCAAATAACTAAATTTTCAAAAACCATTTAACCCAAGCTGACATAAAAATAGGTACACTGAATTGTAAAAATAAAGATCATATTACTCAAATTAAAAATGCTATTTCAACGAAGCTATCTAGTTTCATGTGTGTTCATGTTTCTACTCTAAGACGTCAAGTGGTTATGTCAGTACAACCATTCTCTGGTCCAGCCATTCACTAACTTTATATGGGTTTTAGAAGTACAATGGCTGTTCAGGACATCATAAAGATCAAATTTGCATATTTGATTACAGTCAGGAGATGAGGTATGGTGCAGTCTTACACCACCTTTGTAGGTCAAGAAAATTAAGATAAAAACCTATTAATAATTCATTAGGTGATGACAATTTAAAATCATGATATACAGAAATATCAGACGGCACAGTATGTTATGGTATTAATGTTGTGCAGCTTAGTGTGGTGCTGCAACACAGAACGGTACGAAAACAGATGCTATATACCATCTATTTCGGACTGACGGCACAGAAGAAGCAGGATCAGTCCTATCGCATGGCACCTTGGGCATGTGCCTTTGACTTCAGCCCTGGCCAACACCAATGCTTTGTGAATGAACTTGATAGATGGAAACTGTGAGGAAGCCCATCGTGTGTGCATCTGTGTATGTGTGTTTGTCACCCCGCCCCACTACCATCACCACTTGACAACTTTAAAACAGTTGACCTCAAACAGTAGATGGATGCGGTCTACATGCTTTAAATAGGTTGACGTAAATTTACGCCACAGGATTTGTTTGTGTACTTGCTTTGCACTTTGTTGTATGTTATCTCCCACTGAGTTCTGACCTCAATCGATGTGATTACCGTGGCCATGTGCAGGCAACTTAACGCGTCACTGCCATGAAGTGGTTACATCCCTGTAACTTAGTGGGTTGGCAAAACCAGTGGCATAGCTTGAGAGCATTCCACCTGGAGCAGCCCTTGAGTTTGCCCCACCCATCTCTATACAAGTTTATACCGCAGACCCCAAAATACTGACCCACTAAAAGTGCTGCCTACAACAGACCATCCCAGTCGCCCCCACCTCTAGTTATACTACTGTGCAAGGCAACAAATATGGAGAGGGAAGGAAGAGATAAAAGCAATTTACAGGACCCTGCGACATACCTAATACTTGCATTATTAATCCCTGATAGCTGAAAGGCAATGTTAATCCAGGAGGATTCAATCTGAAACACAGAAAGTTGACTCTATATCAGGGCATCCAGCCTACCATCACACAACACATTCTCTCACATGACAGTCTGATTTGGCATGGTTTTCTACAGCTGGATGCCCTTCCTAACGCCAACCACTCCCAGAGTGTAATGGGTGACACCAGTATCTGCCACAACTGCGATTTTACTTGGTTTGATGGGTCTTTGCCTCAAGCATAACATAATGCCAAAGGTCTCTGTCATTGCCTCCATGAGGCTCAACACTCGAAAGGAACTCAGCCACTTTGCCTCCATGAAGCCCAACGCTCACTGAAATCTCAAAGCTACAAGATAATGCAAAGTTAATTAAAAGCAATGATGAATAAATAAGCATTAGATTTGGCAAAGTAATCTGAATGCTAAAGGGTTAAAACCTAAACAAATATTTTATCTCTCACTGCAAGATATTGATTTCTTGGATCCTCTCAGCCAATCTGACACTCTTCCAAGAGAACACTTAAGTTTGACCAGCTTGACAAAATATTAGAATCCCATTCAATGGTGAAGCTGAGAGGCAGATACAGACATTGAACATCTTTACAGCTGGAACTTTGTCAAACATGAATAATCTCTATGTTAACAGTTGATAGTTGTTCAGAGAATATTTAACAACTTCAATGATGGTAATTGCTGATCAGTTCTGATCAAAAATTGTAAGCAATGACATTTTAGCCATGACTATCTCATCTGTTTTCTTTTTCACGTACAGTTGACCTTTGCCTTTCATCCTTTCAGGGTCAATAAATTAAGTACCAGTTGCGTACTGGGGACAATCTAATCGACTGTCCCCACCTCCAAAATTACAGGCCTTGTGCCTAGAGTAGAAAAGAATACAAAAATATAACAGGATTTTTTAAGCATCCAATGGCTAGGGATTGGTGGGGGGTGGGAGAGCACCTGAATGAAAAAAAAAATCGAAGGGATCCATAGGTAAAAAATGGTTGAGAACCGTCGATGTAAATGAAAAGTAAACAGGAGTGGCTGTGTGGTAAGTAGCCTGCTTACCAACCACATGGTTCCGGGTTCAGTTCCACTGTGTGGCACCTTGAGCAAGTGTCTTCTATAGCCTTGGGCCAACCAAAGCCTTGTGAGTGGATTTGGTAGATGGAAACTGAAAGAAGCCCATCATATATACATATGTGTGTGTGTGTGTGTGTGTGTGTGTGTGTGTGTGTGTGTGTGCATATGTTTATGTGCTTGGATGCTGATGATCTGGCCCTAGCACACTGGACATTCATCCTGTTTTGACAAAAGTACTTTTTGGCACTGGAGGCAAACACACATGCACAGAGAGAGAGAGAGAGAAGCACTGTACATAGAAATATAACTAGATGCTCGAACGCATAAACAAAGAAAGAGAAAGAGAAACATTAAAATTTATTAACTGAACACAACATAAATGTTTTTCATCTCCTCACACACAGAAAGAGAAAAAGTGCTCACAAAGAGAGACAGACAGACAGACAAAGGAAGATAGGGAAGGAGAGAACAAGAGAAATATTTAGACATTTGATCTAAAATAAACTAGTGTTGAATCTCTTACCCCAGCAGATGGTACGAGTTTCCAACATGTAATAAATTCACTGCTATATTTTTTGGTGATAATGGAACCCCCGCTTGAAGATAAAGAGAGAGAGAGAAAGATAAGTCTTCCCAGAAATGCACCATCACAAAGATCTTATAATGAAACTATTAGCTTCACCTGATATATTACCCGCTTATGTTTCCCACTGCTGAGCTTGCATGGCACAGTGATATGCAGTATGTGAAAGAACAATAAAACCGTATTCAAAGAGGACTCTGCAACTATTCTACTTTCATCAAAAGTAGATTTCAATGTCATTCACACAGCAGGAAAGTATTTTTAACTCTATTTTGCTGATAAATATCTTAACCCTTTTGTTACCATATTTCTGTTGAGATGCTCTGTTTTTTTTTGGGGGGGGGGGGGTTCAATTAATTTTAAATATAACAAAGAATTTAGTAAACTAACTTAGTTATCATTCAGCTAGTGTTAGGAACATAAATTGTGACTAAGGTTTGGTGGAAGATTTTATTTCAGAACTCATGAAAACAAGACATTTGTACTACAGAGCCAGAGGTGGTTTCAGCCGAGTTGGTATAGAAAGGGTTAATACAGGTGGTGTCCGTCTTTATGTTCTGAGTTCAAATTCCACTGGGGTCAACTTTGCCTTTAATCCTTTTGGGATCAATGAAATAAGTACCAGTTACACACTGGGGTCGATGTAATCAACTAGTCCCTTCTCCAAAAATTTCAGGCCTTGTAACTATAGTAGAAAGGGTTATTATTATTATTATCATCATCATCAAGTACTAGAGCTTAAGGGTATTAACCAACCCCCTTCCCTCAAAACTGTTAGTCTTGTACGGAAATCAGAAACCATTATTATTGCTGCTGCTGCTGCTAGATAGGGTCTACTTTGGTTTTTATTCTATTTTTAATCCTAAGGTGACATCAGTTAAATGAAATGTCAAAAGATATTTTCCAGTTTCTAATACCACAGCTGTTGCATTTAGAATTATTTACCTTTGTTTATTTTCCAACGTCTTTTCCTTAACAATTTAGAATTGTTGGAAGTAGATTTTAATTGGAAAGATAAAGAATTTATGAAAGGGTGTGTACCTTTGTAAGTTATTCACAGCAAGTACACTCTAGGATGAGCTATATGCTGTGGTATTTACCAAAAGCAAAATCAAACCATTCTTTGTTTTTTTTTTCTTGCGTTAAGTCAACAGCTGCTGGACCAGATGCTACACCAAATAATTATCCTCTTTAGTGTTACTGTCAGCAACAGGGAGTGCTTGTTTCAAGAGGTATATTTTACAAGCTGTTTGAGAGGGGTGCGAAAGGAGGGAGGTGAATGTAAATTCATATTAGGAAGTATGTATATAAAAAAAAAATGGTAAAAGAACTGTTATTACAAAAGGTTAACTGGCAGACGTTGAATGGAAAGAGTTACATCATTGTTGGATCACATGAAATAACTCTTTGTTATCAGCAACCTTATGGTCTATATTAGAACAAGCCTTAATTATTAAGGAATAACTGGTGAGTCAGACCTCTTAAAATGGATTAGAGATGCAGGCTGTTTTCATCTTAACTCTATGTGCCTTCAGGAATTTTGAACACAAATGTTCCCTACACAAAGTGATTTACCCAAAACAATGAAGTGAGAGTCGACAACAATTTCTATGAAAAATTTAGTGTGAAGGCAGGAGTCCATAAGATTCCATCTTTATTCTCTCTTGTCCATCATAGTCTTATAAGCCATCACTGAGACGTTTAAAAACAGTTCAGTGTTTGCGTTACTCAGTCAAATGTAATGTTTATTTATTCACACTGCTTTCAATTAATCATGCCTTATCTCGTTGCTTTGAGATTTCAATGATGTGATTCTTTATTTTTAGCGTAACAGTGTAGGGTAGGTGAGAGGCAGGATCTGGTTGGTTTCAACATAAAACAGGCAAAATATTTAGGTCATATATGGTCGGTTTAAATGCTAAAGGGTTAAAATGTGCTGTCCAAGGGAACTCCTATATATTAATGATCTAATTCTCATAGCCGAGATTACTCCAATTGCAAAAGTTTTGCTAATGACCTTTGTACACCTAATATTTTAATGATGTCAGGTAAATTCGTAAATTCATCACAAGCAACAACGTGGTAAATACAGGTTGCTCAAGCTAAATTTGATCATTTTTTTGTGTCTACGATTTTCAGGAAGAGCTTGATGTATTGGGAAACAGTCAATGGCATTGGAGAGCATAAAGATCAAAGATATAGTTGAGAAAAGGTTAGTTGACATGGAGGACTGGAAGCCATCTGAATATTGTAAAAGAGTTACCTGTATCATGATGATCCATGCCAGGGGTTATAATGCCCACACCATAATGGCTGGTCAATGTTCTAAGAACACTGTAAAAGTTGGACATCATGAAAACCAAGTTTCCCCAATGTAACATTTTGGCGTCTCCAATGAGGGGACATTATGCCACCCCACACTTTTGAACAGAGTCTTAGGCTCAATTCAGATAGTTATGTGAAGCTACTAAAGATTGTGGTCAAACCCTGACTGGAGGAGGTTGCTGCTGCAAGGCCATATGTGTGACAGTAGGATTTGGTTCCTTGCCATACCTCTGGAAAGAGTCCGATATGGTTGTTGGGGAACTTCTATGCCTTTACTAGCCGCAATTTCTAATCTCCTCGTCCCCACTAATTGTAATTCTATGGATTCCTATGAGTGGGGAGCAGTTGAGTAAGACAACAACCACTTTGCTTACAATGCCAAATCTGAGCTAGTGGCAATGATCAAGGAGGTGTCCAAAGATCTTCTAAGGGACACAATGAGAAACACACGTGCCAGGTTGCAGAGCCATTTTGAGGTTGTGGTGGAAGGCAGCTACTTTGAGTAAAGTGTTGTCTCTCAACTATAATCTAATTCTGTTGTGTCTGGGGAGAGTCATTCTCTTTTAGAGCCTTATAATTTAACACACTCACCGGTAAAGTTTCCATTTACTTATTTATTTTCCTAAAATTTTCGTTGTGTCTTGCAACCTTTTCAACTGTTGTTGACTCTGTCCGTTATTGAAAACTATTGAAAAGGTTGCAAGATGCAACGAAAATTTTAGGAAAATAAATAAGTAATGAGTGGAAACTTTACCAGAGAGTGTGTTAAATAATAAGGCACTAAAAGAGAATGACTCTCCCCAGACACAAGAGAAAATGCTTGAACACAGGAACTCACATAAAGAATCTTGCAAACCAAACCCCAAAACAAAATATAATCTAATTGACATATCTTAAATTTTTTTTTAAAATACTTATATATATATATATATATATATATATATCTTCATAATCAACATCATCTAACGTCTGTTTTCCATGCTGGCATGGGTTGGGCAGTTTGAGACACACACACACAAACACATACATACAAAAATAGAACAAAAGCTACATTTAAACAGAACTGCAAAATAAAAAAAACATAAACAATGCAATTCAAAGAGAACAGAACTTCAAATTTCAGGAAGGAAGAAACACTTGAAAGAGACAAATTATACGCAATGCCTCTTAAATGATAAATTCAGTACAGACAATACACAGCCTGATTACAACACTTTAACACACACACACATTCTACATATCTGAGATATATCATTTTATTCTTTTACTTGTTTCAGCCATTTGATTGCAGCCATGCTGGAGTACCGCCTTGACGGATTTTAGCTGAACAAATCAACACCAGGACTTGTTTTTTAAGCCTGGTACTTATTCTATCAGTCTCTTTTTCTGAACTGCTAAGTTACAAGGATGTAAGCTCACCAACACTGGCTGTCAAGTGATGATGGCGGTGACAAACACAGACAAAAATACATAGATGTACTAACCATTTGAGCGTAGCCAATGCCAGTGCCACCTGACTGGCATCTGTGCCATGGCACATAAAAAGCACCACTTGAGCGTGGACAATGCCATGTGGTTGGGAAGCAAGTTTCTTACCACCCAGCCACACCATCGACTACTTTAATTTCGTGATTGTTCATTTTCAAAGTCAATGGATGAAATTCTTTATAATTTTTTTATATCTCTTTTCTTTTCCAAAATAAAACCTTTAAATAATGCTTAACAATATATCTATTATGGGAATAAAACGTATGATGATCTATTAACCAATAATGCGTTTCACATAATGAATTTATTGACAATATGTTGATTCACATATTGCTGATATATTGGCTTGCAATTTCATTACCTTGTAATTAAATTACAAAATGTATTTACCATAATATAATTAATTATATGAGATGAATTTACAATAAGCCATATTAATTCCAAAGTGTGTGTGTGTGTGTGTGTGTGTGTGTGTGGTGAGATGAAGGTGCTTGTTTTGCAACCACAAAGTTTTAGATTCAGTCCACTGTACAGCATCATCAGAAATTGTGTGGAAGCCCACCATCTGTAAATGTGTGTGTGTGTGTGTGTGAGTGCATGAACATATATATATATATATATATACACACACACATAATTAAGGGATCAGCAACAGTTGCTTCACCACATACCGAAGTTCAGAAATAGCAGCTAAAGTGCTGAAACTCCTAGAGTTTCAGCACTTTAGTTGCTATTTTTGA
>NC_068988.1:29420148-29424162 GCF_001194135.2 Octopus bimaculoides
CAACTGTTACTTATTTTAATGACCCTGATAGAATGAAAGATCAAACTGACTGCAGTAGAATTTGAACTCAGGATGTAAAGAAGAGGAAAAAATGTCACTATGCACTTTGTCTGACATGCTAAAAATGTAAAGCCCCCCCCCCCACCACCACCACCACCTTTGGTCAGAATGATCATGAGATTGTACTTAGAAAGTTCCTCTCCGAGGCACAAGTCTGGGCAAGGTTGTTTATGGAAGGCCAGCAGTCGCCCATGTATAGCAGCCACCCATCTCCACTGGCAAAGGCCAATACAATTTGGCACCAGTGACATCACAACTCATTTCTACAGCTGAGTGTGTATATATCTACATGAAGGGTAAAGACCCCCTTCGGTCATGAATGACCATGGGATGCACCTAAAAAGTTCCCCTCTGAGACACAAGTCCAGGCAAGATTGTTTATGGAAAACCAGCAGCCACCCATCCATACCAGCCTCTCCTCCCCAAACCACCGATGTTATCAAAGGGAAAACCAAAGGCCAATACAGCTTGGCACCATTGATGTCGCAACTCATTTCTACAGCTGAGTGAACTGGAGTAACGTGAAATAAAGTGTCTTGCTCAAGAACACAACACGCATCCCGGTCCAGGAATTGAACTCACTACCTCATGATTGTGAGCCCAACATTAACCACTGAGTCATACACCTTCATGACATGCTAACAATACTACAGTATTAATACCCAGGATACCCCTGCAGATTCTGCTTTCGGTCACAGACTACGACACCAGATGCACTCATTTCTGGTTATGTCCATCCTAGTAATGTCTGGAACCAATGAAATTGTTGACGCTGCAACTATTTTTGTGTTGTTTGTTAATCCCAGATCTTATCAACAAGCACTAATTTGAGATAAATAAAGAGCAAGAAGCCAGCTGAGGATGTGAGCCATGTACCTGAGACCACATTACAGAGTGGGCTGGATGCTCTTCGTGTCACCAACCCTCACCTGTTTCCAAGCGAAATTACATTTCCCCATGACCAAACATGTTTTCATGGAAGACTGGAAATGAAAGACACCACTGGCATAACAATGACACTCATTTTTATAACAACCATGTGATGTCAAAGAAAGTGTAACACACACACACACACACATACGTACATGACAGGCTTCTTTCAGTTTCCATCAACAAACTCCATTTACAAACCTTTGGTCAGCTTTGTAAATAGAAATCACTTGCCTAAGGTGTCACACAGTGGGACTGAACCTGGAACCATGTTGTTGGGAGCCAAACTTCTTAACACACAGCTACACCTCCACCTATGTAATTTTATTAAGCCCAAGGATTTTGAGTTTAGGGTGCTGCCTTCTCAAGTAACTAACTGGAAAAAAAGGGGTCAAGATGCATATTGCATGTTTCTGATCTTTTGAAGTTCTTTGGTGGTTGTGACACCACATAAAAAGCACCGATGCTGGTACCATGTAAAAAGCACCCGTGCCGGCACCACATAAAAAGTACCCAAGCTGGCACCACGTAAAAAAGTCCCATGCTGGTTCCACGTAAAAAGCACCCAGTACACTTTGTGAAGTGGTTGGCATTAGAAAGGTCATACGGCTATAGAAACCAAGCCAAAACAGATAATTGGAGCCTGGTGCAGCTCTCCAGCTCCTTGTCAAATTGTTCAACCCATGACAGTATGGAAAAACGAGCATCAAATAATAATGATGACGATTCAGTTAGAGGGTTCGCTCAATATTGGAGTGTGGGTATATTATAAGAAGTGCAACTCATTAGATATAATGATGCTGCCCATTACATTCTAAAGTGCTTCATTGCTTATTTTGTGATTTGTACAGGGTACAAAAATGCTCGCCAGGATTCTGCGTTGATTTGGTTTGTTTACTATGTCATTTCCTTGTTTAGTTTCATAGAGTTTTATTACTCTTGTATATAAAGGAATTGTGTGTTGTATTCACGGTTGTCCTTAATTTCTGCAAGTTGATCATTTCAGTTGTGTAATTAGTGTTGTATTCTTCATATTACTTGGTGATTTTCTCCCCTCCTTTCACTCCCCCTTTTCCCTCCTATTTTTACTTTCTGTATTGCAATATTTGGTGAGTCTGATAAGCGCTTCATTTATTTTATAAACTCTTAGTTTTGCCTAAGTGTTTGTTTAGCTTGGCTTATTGAAGTGTGAATATGTGATGATGATGATGATGATGGGAGGGGGGGTAGTCAAAAAGAGAGAAAGGAATTGTTTGGCATATGGTTATGGAAGCTAGAAGTGTGAAGTAAAAAGCATGACACTCGAGATTTGTCAGTGTAGTTGGTTACGTGTCGGTGCGAGTGTTTGAAGACGCAGAGGTACCATCCCTTAGTTGAGAGGTACCATCCCTTGTGTTTTCTGTGTTGTGTTAGGATCTTGTATGTGCTGAAGGATAGTATTTGGAAGTGTGTCAATATGTTATAACCAAAGTATGTAGCCTGGTGGGACACAGGGCAAAAGATTGGTTGGTTCGTTGGTAGTGCTGTTGATAAGCTTATTATGTTAATGTTTCACTTCACTAGTTCTTAATTTAAATTTTTGTTTTTATCCGTAAAGGTAAAAATGTTTTGAAGTGTAGTAAATTCACACTTTGGTGACCAAATTTCAATCAATGTGTTAAATAACCACGAGCAAAATGACTAGAAAGAAAAATTGATAACATTTAATGAATGGAATATCTGCACGCTTTACCAACTTAAGACCGAACGGTTGCGCGACTGACAAACCTTACGTAAAAACTGACTTATCGAATAATTTCCTTATCACCAGTAATGACAAGGAAACGATAAAGTACGATTTTATTCGTCTAAACACATCTAAATAAACAGATAAACACAAAGTTACATCTGTGAAAATATTCAGCTCATTAATAATGCCTAAGTACTTTATGGAATAGACTATTCTTGTTTGCATCCAACGACAGAATGAAAATAGCCAAGTGTTTTAAACTAATTAAATTACCACGTAAATATTATACACAATTAAATCTTAAAATCCGGGTTTAAGGAGGATGAGTGAGTGATGAGAGAGAGGTGTGAGTATGTAAAGAGGAGAGACGATAAAATTACAACAGCAAAGAATACCTTAAATTTGATAGATTAAACTATTTTTATGATCAAGGGGGCACCAAATTGCTAAAATTCTAATTAATCTTCAACGGGTAAAAATTAAAGAGATTTTAGTGTAACATAAGGGAAATGATGGGGGCTTCTTGAAAGTCGCTTAACCCTCAGTGTTATTAAAATCAAGGATTTAGTCAACACGATGACATTAGACAGAAAACAATAACAATGACTGTTTATAACAATGAGCAACAGACAGAGTGAAAGATGTCGACAGAGAAGAAAGGTTTAAAATGTATATAATAGACCCGCTCTACATGGAGAATCATTTGTGATTGTTTGTAGTCGGGTAATTACAGCTATAACACATAGGTGATATATCAAACACGATAGACCACCAAAATAAGAAACCCCCTTTTATTATGACGGGGGTTAAGAAATTTAAGTGTTAGAATACAGCAACAGTTAAAAGGCGCAGTTATTAGCAACAATGCATTAATAGAAACCAAGTCTTCTATAGTTATCAAATATTTATTTGGCTTGTTATTTGTCAAATCAGAGAATCAGTTAAATAAATCCGTCACCACACAAGTGACTGGATCCCCCCAACAATGAAATGAACTAAATTCTTGTTATATGAAATCCCGTAACAAATAAAGAAAAAAAAAAAAAAAGTTTCACATTTTGATATTCACTTAAAAACATGTAGCTGGCTGTCAGTCAGACAGGTGAGTTGACAAAACGAATTCCAGGTATGAAGTATATTTGATTTACACGTGCCACGAAAGTCGGTGCGTATAAACCAAGTTAACAGGCGCATACACGCGCGCACATAGAGGTGTGTGTGTATATATACATATATATATGGCATATATATATATATATATATATACGGCATATATATATATATATATATATACG
>NC_068988.1:29426898-29429951 GCF_001194135.2 Octopus bimaculoides
TATATATATATATATATATATATATATATATATATACGGCATATATATATATATATATATGTATGTATATATATATATATACGCAAAGAAAGTGGGTTGCATGAGGGGAAAAAAGATTGAGTAATAGGTAGAGAATACGTACACGCAGAGAGAAAGGTAGATATGACTACGAGAAGTGTTTTATTCCTATCGCTGTCATAAAAATACAATGATTACATACCCTCCTAAGAGCAATAAAGGTGTGAGAACTTTACCAAGTGATTGTTACACGTGCAAATTTCTCTCTAGTAAAAGCTGTAACTTACTATCCTTGACATATTAAATACTTTTCTTTCAATCTGAGTGTGTGTGTGTGAATAGAAAAGAAAACTGAATGTTTTTGGGTAGTTTTTTCACCTCACGAAAGAATTATATTGATGTGTGTGTGTATGCACGATCGCCCACCCACCCGGATACACAACAATCGGTCTACAAAATTAATTATATTATTGAACAAGTGAAATAATTACTCAAGAGTTGTTGTGAATATAAATAAGGAGCAGCAACAGTCGATAGAATTGAAGGAAAAAGATATAGCGAAAGCAGAAACGTGTGGCCGTCGATAAGGCGTGAGAAGTTAGGACAAGAAGTTTGGTAGCTAATTAGTTTTTGCATAATAATAATAATAATAAACGTAATCATAGTAGAAATAAATGACAGCTGGTTTTATGTTGAACATTAATAAGAATAAAATAATATAATTGCATCTCAACAGCGTGTGCGTGTTTATATGACAGTTGTCTTGTGATGGTTGAAGAGGAAAGAGTTATTTCAGCCCCAATTAAGTAAACCTTTAGTCAAAGGTGTTAAAAAAAAAACCTGATCATCTCGTTTTTCTCTCTAATATTCAATGTGTCCTTCCTTTTTTGAAAAAAAACAAAAAACTGTGCTTTGAGGGAGAGATGGTCGCTATTTCTAGCATGTCGAGTAACCACGTAGAGGCTCCCTCATAGCAGCGGAGTCCTTCAAAGGAAACGTGTTTCTGTGTTTATGGACCATTAAGCCCAAGTTAATGCTGAACGATGACCAAAAGCTGAAGGACATTAACGATAAATAACCACCCCTAGACATGTGTTACAAACGCGATAAACACAAGAGAACAATCCATCAGCCAAATAACGAAACAATTTAGATGGGATAACAAATATATAAACCTAATGGTAATTGTACTCACCTTGGCCGTGTATAGCATCCAGATTTGCGAGAGAGTATCTTGAGGACTCGGCGAGTCCTCCATTTTATGTATTGATAGCCAGACTACACGACTCTGTGTATGAAGCTTAAACGCCCGCTTGTTCTCTAATTACGGTTAACAGCGAATAAACATTTACAAGTGCAGGCCTGTATATACAAAAAAAAAAAACAATAATGTGTCCGTATGAGAACAGCGAAAGCCGCTGTTACAGGCAACCGCTGATGCCTGCACCGTTTGACATCACCGAGTTTTTTATTGGTTCTTCCCCTTTGGTGGAAGTTAAATCCGCCGTTGCTTCATTAGTGGCAGCACCGGTAGCCAATCATAACTTTTGACCATGCTCAAAACACAAATACATTATGTGCTCAATGTTTACTTATCTATTGTAATTTTTTCAGAATTTATAATGCGGTTAGAGCAGGGGTTTTCAAACTTTTTGACTTGCGGACCCCTTTATATTTCAGGCTTTACCTTAGAGACCCCCTTATAAACGCTTATGAAATTTATACATATTTGCTTAAAATAACATATTTTTACATTTATTTATTTAACAGTATTTAACAAATAGGTTTATTGTCAATTAAAAGATTTCGATTAAAAAACATATATAAAATCAAATTGCCCATAAAAAGTATTTGTTGTCCACGGACACCCTGTCTTGTCCTTGCGGACCCCCTGTGGTCCGCAGACCACAGTTTGAAAACCCCTGGATTAGAGAACGATCGCGCTATTAGTTATAGTTTCCAAACATGCCAGCTACTGATCCACTGTATTTCCCACGGCAAAAGTGGCAAGGGAGTATGTTTACTTTAGGGCAGAACAAATATAACAAGAGACCTTATTCCAAAAGCCTTCCGATTTCGGTTTTCTCGCAGCTGTTAACATCCTTCATCTATAAGTCTCCATACTAGTAACAATAAGACTCTCTCCCATTTCGCATATCATTACTTTTAATTAATTAAAACTTTTGGGTTATCTCCCTGTGTTTTTGACCACAGTTATTTAAATTACAATTTGCTCTCATCAATAAAGATGAAATCATAATTAAAATTTCCTTGATTAATTATTTCTATCTTTTATTATTTGTTTCAGTTATTGGACTGCAGCTATTCTGGGCCACTCCGTTACGAATTTTTGTCAAAACGAATCAACTACCGTACTTCTTACTCTTTTTATTTGTCTATTGTTTTTTATTTGGTTTTTTTTTTTTGTTTATTTTTTGAAGCGTGATACTTCTTCTATCAGTCATTTTGCTGAACCGCTAAGTTACAGGGACTTAAATGTGTCAACACGTGTTGTCAAGTGGTGGTGGGAGAGAGACAAATGAAGACATGAAACATGCGCGCGCGCACATGCACACACACGCATGCACACATGCATGCACACACCCACAGAAACACATACATACATACATACATACATATGTGTGTGTGTGTGTGTGTATATATATATATACATGTATGTATATATATATATATAATAATACAAAGAATATATATACATGTATACACACATATATGTACATACTTACATCTACATGTGTATATACATGCATATCAGGGTACAGGACGTTAGAACAATAAACTACAGACAACGGAACGAACACATAGGAAAACGGAAAGCCCCTTGGAATATCCCTTCATCAGCTGTCTCTATTCTATCTAGACGTTTCGAAGACCAGACAGCGTACTCTAGAATAGTCTCTTCCTGAGTAGTGGATCAACCAACTACACAGAGGATTCCAAGGTGGCAAACACAAACCAAGACAGGAAAAAATGGACAGTGAAAACAACATATATATATATATATATATATTTAT
>NC_068988.1:29430348-29433811 GCF_001194135.2 Octopus bimaculoides
ATACATACATACATACATACATATGTGTGTGTGTGTGTGTGTATATATATATATACATGTATGTATATATATATATATACATAAATACGGGGAGGACAAACTGAGGAACTTTTACTGCATTTTTGACATAAGGAAAATGTATTTTTTACAAATACAGGTGTAGACGTGGTTGTGTGGTAAGAAGCTTACTTTCCAACCACATGGTTCCAGGTTCAGTCCCACTGCATGGCACCTTGGGCAAGTGTCTTTTACCATAAGATCAGGGCGACCAAAGCCTTGCAAGTGGATTTGGTAAACAGAAACTGAAAGAAGCCCATTGTATATCATCATCGTCGTTTAATATCCACTTTCCATGCTGGCATGGGTTGGACGGTTTGACTGAGGACTGGTGAGCCAGAAGGCTGCACCAAGCTCAATCTGATCTGGCAAAGTGTCTACAGCTGGATGCCCTTCCTAATGCCAACCACTCCGGGAGTGTAGAGAATGCTTCTATGTGCCACCAGCATGAGAGTCAGTCAAGCGGTACTGACAACGGCCACGCTCAAATGGTGTTTTTTATGTGCCACCTGCACAAGGGCCAGTCCAGCGGCACTGGCAATCACCTCACTCGAATGTTGTTTTCTACATGTCACAAGTGCCAGTAAGGTGACGCTGGTAACAATCATGCTCGAATGATGTTTTTTATGTGCCACCAGCATGGGAGCCAGTTAGCGGCTGTGGTAATGATCGCGCTAGGATGGTGCTTTTAACATTCCACTGGCACGAATATTAAAAGCGAATTTGATATACATATATATACACACACACATATATATATATATATATATATATATATATCATCATCATCATCATCATCATCATTTAATGTCCGCTTTCCATGCTAGCATGGGTTGGACGATTTGACTGAGGACTGGTGAAACCGGATGGCAACACCAGGCTCCAATCTAATTTGGCAGAGTTTCTACAGCTGGATGCCCTTCCTAACGCCAACCACTCAGAGAGTGTAGTGGGTGCTTTTACGTGTCACCCGCACGAAAACGGCCACGCTCGAAATGGTGTCTTTTATGTGCCACCCGCACAAGCCAGTCCAGGGGCACTGGCATATATATATATATACTTTGTTTTTGGATTTGGTTTACAAGGTTCTTTATGTGAGTTCATGTGTTGAAGCATATTCTCTTGTGTCTGGGGAGAGTCATTCTCTTTTAGTGCCTCATTATTTAACGCACTCACTGATAAAATTTACACTTATTTCCTTATTTTTCCTAAAATTTTCGTTGCATCATGCAACCGTTTCAATAGTCGTTGACTCTGTCTGTTATCTGAGCTGCGTTCTTTTTGTTTGTTTGTGCGCATGTGTGTGGGTCAGTGTGCATGCACATACACATGTATGTATGTATTATTGTGTGTATGTATGCATGTATGTATGTATGTATGTATGTAAGTATGTATGCCTGCATGCTTGTACATGTGTGCATGCATGTATACATACATATACACATACGTACGTACATACATACATACAGACATTTGCATGCAGGCATACATACATGCATGTATGTATGCATATATGTATGTATGTATGCATGTAAGTGTGTGTATGCATGTATGTGTTTGTGTGCGTGTGTGTGTTGCCTGGTCTGAGATTCTAACCTGCAATCCCTCAACTGTGAGTCCGCTGCTGTAACCACAAGGCCTTATGCCTCCATTTGTAGAATAAGTACTAAAACTTTAAACAGAAAACACTGAGGCTGATTTGTTTAACAAAACCCTTAAAGGGGGTGCTCCAGCATGGCAGCTGTCCAGCGACTTTTACTTGTTTCAGTTATTTGACTGCGGCCATGCTGGAGCACTGCCTTAAAGGGTCTTAGTCAAAGAAATTGATCCCAGGTATTTCAGTCCTTTGTCATCTTGTTTGAAAGGTTCAGTGTTCCAAGGTCGCTTTTCAGCACTTCATCTTTATCCTTCAAGAAAAACATTATAGGGTAAGTATGAAAGGTTGGATCTGGCTTGTTTGATTATAAAACAGGTAGAATATTTGGGCTGGATAGGGCTGGTTTAAATGCTAAAGGGTTAAAGACTACTTATCTGTATACATTTTTTCTTTTTTTGTTTTGGTTATAAGCAATACAAAAAGGAAAATAATAAATCAGAAATCAAAAAAAAAGCATAAACAATAAATCAAAAATAAGCAAATTTATGCAAATTTATGTATGTCTTGTTCTTCTTTTTTTAAAAAAAATACAGAAGAGAAAATTTCAGACTCTTCCTTAACGAATAATAACTGGTTTCAGTCCCTCTGTACAGCATCTCAGGCAAAAGTCTTCAACTCTAGCCCCTACTGACCAATGCCTTGTGTGTGTATGTGTGTTTCCGCCCCCTACCTCTACCCCACCATCTGACAACCAGTGCTGGTTTGTTTATGCTCCCGTAAGTTAGTGGTTCAGCTAACGACATCAATAGACTAAGTAGTAGACTTAAAAAAAAAAATACTGTGGCTGATTTGTTGAACAAATCCCTAAAAGGCGGTGCTCCAGCATGGCAGCTGTCTAGTGACTGAGGCAAATGAGAAAAAAAAACATTCTTTTATTCTCTTATTCTTTTACTTGTTTCAGTCATTTAACTGCGGCCATGCTGGAGCACCTCTTTAAGCAGGTTTTAGTCGAAGGAATCGACCCCAGGACTTATTCTTTTAAACCTACTACTTATTCTATCGGTTTCTTTTGCTGAACTGCTAAGTTACAGGGACATAACCACACCAACGTTGGTTGTTAAGCGATGGAGGGAATACAAACACACACACACACACGACAGGTATCTTACAGTTTCTGTCTACCAAATCCACTCACAAGGCTTTAGTCAGCCTGAGGCTATAGTAGAAGACACTTGCCCAAGGTGTCACGCAGTGAGACTGAACCTGGAACTATGTGGCTGAGAAGCAAGCTTCGTACCACACAACCACGTCTGTGCCTCCGCACAGTCACGCCTGATGATGGCAATTAAAAATTGACTGTTTTTGACGTTTTTGCATCTGGTTTGCAAGATTCTTTATGTGAATTCATGTGTTGAAACAAATTTTGTTATGTCTAGGGAGAGTCATTATGTCAATATTGACATAACTCACTCTTTCTCCCTCTCTCTACACAACAAAATTCATTCATTATTTTGTATTGAAGGGAAATAACTGCTTCTACAAATATTTGCTATAACCTCCCTTGGATTTTACCAGTATCAAATATTTTACTTTGTACATTAAAAAAAACTAAGAGATGGGTTTAGCAGAGTCGTTAGAGCAATACAGAAAATGCCTTGTGGTATTTATTCCGGTTCTTTACGTTCCTAGGTTAAGTCCCACCCAGGTGAACTTTCCTTTTCATCTTTCCGTTGGTGATAAAATAAAGTGTCTGTTAAATACTGGAATGCTATTTTTCAGAAATGCTATTTAATTTAGTTTCTTTTTTTA
>NC_068988.1:29434421-29437273 GCF_001194135.2 Octopus bimaculoides
TGTTTTTCATGCTTTACTCTAAGTTGAAAAAGTCGCAAAGACTGAAACTGGTACTAAAATGTTCTTGATGATAAAATTATTTTAGCATTTTCTACCTTGTCTTATTTTCCCTATACATATCAACTCGTGTGTTCCTTTTCAACCATCTACATATATATATATATAGTAGAAATATGTTAAAAAACAAAATAGAAACTACACGTGGAAATGTAAGGGGAAAGAAAGCAGAAAAATAAGAGAAAATACACATTGAAAATCAAAAAGAAGGTAAGGCTTTTTATGAAAAGTAACGATATATATATACAATTAGATGAACTGAGGTAGGAATAAAGGTAAAAAAAGTCATTATTGTGAGTTGTTAAAGAGATTTACAAGCATACCAGTTTTGTAGTATTACTAGTCATATGTCCTTTGAAAACAAGGTGTATTGGATGTCAGTTAAGTGCTCTGTTATGAGATATGTCTATGTATTATGTTTGTCCTCCCAACATCGCTTGACAGATGCTGGTGTGTTTACATCCCCGTAGCTTAGTGGTTTGGCAAAAAGCAACCGATAGAATAAGTACTAGGCTTACAAAAAATAAGTCCCAGGGTCGATTTGCTCGACTAAAGGCGGTGCTCCAGCAAGGCTGCAATCAAATGACTGAACCAAATAAAAGAATAAAAGAATATTTTTAGTTTAGGTGTGATATTGAATGTTGAAAAGAATTCAAGTGTACCATAAGTAAAAGAAAAAGGTTGTGGAGTGACTGTTGTATGCTTGAGAACCAACTGATAAGGATGTTACAGTTGTAATGTAGTGAACCAACCTGTAGAGGCAACAAGTACAATACTAACTCAACAATCCCTGATTCTATTTAAGTGGTACTCCATCAGTTACAACCGTGTATGTCCCAGCTGATCCAATCAGCAGAACAGCCTGCTTGTGGAATCAATATGCAAATGGCTGAGTACTCCACAGACATGCATACCCTTAATGTGCTTCTTAGGGAGATTCAGTGTGACAGAATGTGACAAGGCTGATCCTTTGAAATACAGGTACTATTCATTTTTGCCAGCTGAGTTGACTGGAGCAGTGTGAAATAAAGTGTCTTTCTCAAGGACACAATGTATCACTAGGTATTGAACTTACAACCTTACAATTCTGAGCTGAATACCCAAACCCCTAAGCTATGTACCTTTACCTTGACTCTACCGCAAGATACCAAATGATATCCCCAACCACTACCAGAAACAAATGTCTACCACTGTGCACAAATTCACCTCTTCTGTCTCACTTCCACCCTCTTTCACAAACCTCACTATAACACCACACCCTAAACCTTCACCATCTACTTCGTCCTCAAAATTCGCAGACAATTCCAGCCATCCTGTCATCTCAAGCTGCATCTGCCTTGTTGAACTTCTCTCTGTGTACCTTGACAAAATATTACCACCTCTCGTAGCATCCTTAATGTCAAACATTAAAGCTACCAACCATGCCGTTGACCTCTTCATGTCATTCTCTTCTCTACCTGGACAGTCCAAACACTTTTGCACCTTGGATATTAAATCTTTACATAGTCATCTCGAAAAGAGTCAGAGAATTTCTATGACTTCGTTAGCCTCAATTTTTGGCCTTCCAATTCCACTGATTGTAATCCCATGGATTACTGTGTTGGGTGTGGTTGAGAAAGACACCAACTGCTCTGCCTGCAACACCAACGTGGTGTCAATTATTGAGGAGGTGTCCAAAGATCTTCCCAGGGACACAATGAGAAATGCATCAGGTTCCAGAGCCATTTTGAGGACTTGGTAGATGCTGAGGACAACTATTTTCAGTAAATTGTTATCAGCCAGCCAAAATCTAGTTGATATCTCTTTATTTCTTATAATACTTTTACTTTTGGACGGGATGTTGTTTGTATTTTCTTTTCCTCTTAATCAGTCAAATTTATCCTGAACACTGTATATAATACACACAAACACACACACACACACACACACACACACACAAGTGTGTGTTTATAATGTATTTGAACATGCATACATGTGCATACACACTACAAGTAACAAAAAAAGTATAAAAAGCTAAGACATCAAGATAAGATAGTTCAAAGTGTCATCACAAGTACATTATATGACATAATTTAAGCTCTCTAATTATCTGATGACATATTTCAACAAACACAATGGAAGTGATAGGTAGTAGCTCTCGTAACTTCTGATCTGAACTGATTGGAAGTGCTAACATGTACATGTTTTGAAGTAGTTGTGTGCTGTCAGCTTAATGTGACAGTCCCCTGAAGGGAATACTACTACTGTTAGTTAGACCTAGGAAGCTGCACTGCTTCCTGTCGGCCTTGACACATTTCCTGTGTCCTTATGTTTACAGTGGGGAGACAAGCACCTCCACCCAGCTAAGCCTGCATCATCATCATTGTTTAATGTCCACCTTCCAAGCTGACATTGTTATATATATGGGCCTTATGGAGACTGAGTTCTTTTCAAGTGTTGGGCCTCTTGGAAGCAATGACCTAGACCTATGGCATTATGTGGTGCTTGAGAAGAAGACCCATCAAGCCGATCAAATTGCAGTCATGGAAGAAACTGATGTCATGTAAATTGGCACCCAAGCTGGTGGCACATAAAAGCCCCTTGGTGTCACACAAATGGCACCAGTGCCGGTGGTATGTAAAAGCACCCATTACATGCTCAGTGTGGTTGGCATTAGGAAGGACATCCAGCTGTAGAAAACCATACCAAATCAGACTGGAGCCTGGTGCAGCCTTCCAGTGTGCCAGCCCAGTCAAACTGTTCAACCCATGGACAATGAACGTTAAATGATGATGATGATATATATATATATGTAT
>NC_068988.1:29437551-29447949 GCF_001194135.2 Octopus bimaculoides
CTAAAGGCGGTGCTCCAGCATGGCCACAGTCAAATTACAGAAACAAATAAAAAAAAAATGAAAGATGCAATATAACATACAACACATTCACAGAAGATAAATAAAAGAATTTTTATTAAATTATAAATATAGAATTTATTCTTTATTTTATTTACAAATTCTCTACGTTTTTCACTCACAAATGTTCATATCCAAGAGAAAAGAATAACGGTTTTAAAATGATATTTTATATAAAAGATATATCCTCTCAATTTTTTGGATCATGTTTAAATTTCATTATATTCTTTCCTCTTATTCAATTTTCCACATTTAGTAAGAGTGAACGCGAAACCATCCTAAAATAAAAGAAAAAGATTGTTGAGGGTATTTAATTAAGTTTGGAGGCAGAAAGGGGTGGCTCAGAGCAATAACCATACAGTCTGAGAGTTATTTCATTTTGGCTTACAAGATTCTTGATGTGAACTTGTGTGCTGAAACATATTTCGTTGTTTCTTGGGAGGGCCATTATGCCAATAACACATGCACTAGTTCTGTTTCGCTTCTTTATTTTTTATTTGCGAATTGTTAGCTAATTAACTAATTAACTAATCAATTGTTTGATTTGTCATTTGGTTAATCAATCAATCAGTTTGATTTGTCAGACCTGAAAAAGACCTGAGGTCAGAAGTGGCAGCAAAAAGACTTTGGCAAACATGATTGCTTGATTAATTAAACAATTAATCAAAGAAATGCTTACTTAATTGGTTAGATGGTTAACCAATTGACAAATTATTAATAAAGAAGTGAAATAAAAGCAGTGTGTGTGTGTTGGCATTATTGGCTTAATGTCCTTCACAAGATACAGCAAAAGCCTAAAAATGTTAGATCAGATCTTTACAAAGATGTATAGTATTCATAGATAAGTTGTCACAGTGGCTACTCATTAAAAATGCATCTAAACATAAAAGCATTCACACTACAACAGGTCCTGTGTAAGAGATAAGGTTATCACAAATTTTGTTTCCATGCCATTGCCAGAACAGCCTGACTGGCCCTCGTGCCAGTGGCACATAGAAAGCACCCACTACACTCTCGGAGTGGTTTGCATTAGGAAGGGATCCAGCTGTAGAGACTCTGCCGGATCAGATTAGAGTCAGTCCCCAGTCAAATCGTCCAGCCCATGCTAGCAGATGCCTTTTACATGGCACCAGCAGTCTGTCAGAAATCCATTGCAAATTGTAATAAATTTTAACATTTTATTTGTTCATTTAACCCTTTAGCAGTCAGATTACTCTGTCAAACATAATGCTTAATTATTCACATTGTTTTGAATTATTCATGCCAAGGTCGACTTTGCCTTTCTTCCTTTCAGGGTCAATAAAATAAATACCAGTTAAATATTGGGGTTGATGAAATTGATTTACACCCCCACCCCAACTCCCATTGTCCCCAAATTGCTGGCTTTGTGAAAAAATTTGAAACCACTATCACATTTCCCAGGCATAAAATATTTCTACTCAAGGAAAAAATAATGGGAGAAAATGTTGGCGCAAGGCCTGCGGTTCTTAGAAAGGAGGTAACTCAATTGCACTAACCCCAGGATGCAACTGGTACATCATTTCTTGACCCTGAAAGAATGAAAGACAAAGAAGACCGCGGTGGGATTCAAAGTTAGAATGTAAAGCACCAGAACAAATGCTGTTAGACATTTGTCCAGTGCCCTAATGATTTTGGCAAATAGCAGCCCTTATTCAAGTAAAAATACCAGAAGAAAGTTATTACCTGAATGTAGTCTCCGGAGCTTTTCCAGGAATCAGCATTAGGAACAGCATTACAACCAGATTTATGTTGTACAAATATATTAAAAACAACTCCTAGGACGAGATATAATACGAGCACACACAAAAGCCTGAAATATAGGAATCAAGAATTAAAAAGAATAAAAAAACAAACAAACAAACAAAAACACGATGGGCTGTGTGATAAGAAGCTGGATTCCCAACCATATGGTTCCAGGTTCAATCTCACTGCGCAGCACCTTGAGCAAGTGTCTTCTATTATAGCCTCAAGCTGACCAAAGCCTTGTGAATGGATTTGGTAGATGGAAACTAAAAGATGCCTGTCATGTGTGTGTGTGTGTGTGTGTGTGTGTGTGTGTGTGTGTGTGTGTGTGTGTGTGTTCGTGTGTCTTTGTCTGTGTTTGTCTACTGTTACTGCTTGACAATAAGTGTTGGTATTTTTACGACTTAGCAGCTTGGCCAGAAGAGACTGACAGAACAAGCAACAGACTAAAAGAATTTGAAACGAATATTATATTTCCCTGGGACTGATTCATTTGACAAAAATTTGCTCAGCTGTTAGGAAGGGCATCCAGCTGTAGAATCCTTGCCAGATCAGATTGGAGCCTGGTGCGGCCTCCTGGCTTGCCAGTCCCCAGTCAAACCGATCAACCCATGCCAGCATGGAAAACAGACGTTAAGCGATGATGATGGTCACAGGCTAATGATGGAAACTATTAAATGTTAAACGGTTTCCTTCCTATTTTGTTTGATATGAACTCTTGAAAGTTGATATGTCATCATCATCATCATCATCATCATCATCATCATTTAATGTCTGCTTTTCATGCTGGCATGGGTTGGACGGTTTGACCAGGGCTGGCACACTGGAAGGCTGCACCAGACTCCAATCTGATTTAGCATGGTTTTCTATAGATAGATGCCCTTCCTAATGCCAACCTCTCTGCAGAGAAAGGACTTCTAAATAGGAGGGACTTTTGTCAGAGACTTAGGAGGGCTGATCACATTTGCCCTCATGGGCTGCCCTAGAAAGATCACACCAACCCTGGACAACAAACAGTCGCCAAAGACCTAGGTAACCATACATACGAGCAGGGTGGTTAAAACACCTTCTCTGTTCCAATAACAGTCGACAGTTCTGGTGACAAGCTATATGAAAGGACTGATAACAGATGAACTGTAGACAGGAACTTTACTTTGGGCTAGCTAGTGAGCTGGTCTACAGAGAAGTGACTTCCAATTAAGTGGGACTTTCGTCAGAGACTTAAGATAGCTGATCACATTCGTCCCCATGGTATGTAATCAAACAAAACGAAATAAATACACACTCTTCTTCCCAGTTGATTTTTTTGTATATAGCTTAACGAAACTATAATAGATCACATTTATGATTGATATAATTTGCATAATGTAAATTAAAAAGTGAGCTAAGGGAAATAACTTAGAATGGCCAGTGGCATCATCATCATCATCGTTTAACATCTGCCTTCCATGCTAGCATGGGTTAGACGATTTAACTGAGGATTGGTGAACCAGATGGCTACACCAGGCTCCAATCTGATTTGGCAGAGTTTCTACAGCTGGATGCCCTTCCTAACGCCAACCACTCCGAGAGTGTAGTGGGTACTTTTACGTGCCACTGGTACGAAGGCCAGTCAGACGGTACTGGCAACGGCCATGCTCAAAATGGTGTATTTTACGTGCCACCTACACAGGAGCCAATCCAGTGGTACTGGCAATGATCTCACTTGAATGTTTTTTTCACATGCTGCCGGCACAAGTGCCATATATGTGAAATGAAGTGTTGTGCTTAAGAACACAATGCATCGCCCAGCCTGGGAATCAAACCTATGCTCTAGCGATTGTAAGTGCAACAGCTTAACCACCTAGCCATGCAACTTCACATAGAAAACATAAAGATGAAATTAGATAAAAGTAGATATTTAGATACATACACTATGCAAATTATTGTTCCCGTTGATAGTGAGTGACTGGGACAAAAGTGTTTACTCTGCAGTTGAAAATTCTGAAAATAAGAGTTACAAAATTAGTGGTATTTATATAAAACAAAACAAAAAACGAACAAAGAAAATTTAATTATATAAAAATAAAAAGAAACAAAAAGAAAAATCTAAGGTGAGATATTTGGTGATTGTTATTATTCGAGACAGGGGTGGTAATTGCACTTGGGAGACAGGTAAATTTATACAAAATCATGAGTTAAAATAGTGAGATAAAATAGGTATAATGTTGGTTATGTGTTCCTGAATTTAGATATTTACAAACAGCAAAATTGTGTAGTATATTCAGGCATGATTTGTATTTTTCAATAAATATATTTTCTTTATTTATCTGTTCTTGTATAGAAATTGTTTCCTTGCATTGGTAGATGGTTAGAGATTCTCTGCACATCTACCAAAGTGTTCACTCAACGGTGTCTGTCTATGCCTTGGGAAATGGATCTGTTGCTTATGCAGTGTAGTTCTCCATCTGTGATGTCCTTGCTTGGCTTATATAATTGTGTCCACAACATGGTTAAGTTATCGTATAAGTTAAATTTTTTGATGCACAAGTGAAATTGGTCTTAAATGTGAATTTTTGTCCTTGTTTGAAATGGAATTCTGAATATATATATATATCATCATTGCTTAATGTCAGCTTTCCATGCTGCCATGGGTTGGATGGTCTGACTATGGGCTGGTGAACCAGAAGGCTGCACCAAGATCCAATATGATCTGGCAAAGTTTCTACAGCTGTATGCCCTTCCTAATGCCAACCACTCCAAGAGTGTAGTGGGTGCTTTTACGTGCCACTAGCATGAGGGCCAGTCAGGCGGTACTGATATTGACCATGTTCAAATGGTGTTTTTTACCTGCACAGGAGCCAATCCAGCAGCACTGGCAATAACCATGCTTGAATGGTGTTTTTTATGTGCCACCAGCACAGGAGCCAGTCAAGCGATGCTGGCAATGATCATGCTCGAATGGTGCTTCTTACGTGCCACCAGTATGGGAGCCAGTCAGCGGCCCTGGAAACAATCATCCTCGAATGGTGCTTTTAACGTTCTACTGGCACAAGTGCTAATCAGGCAGTACTGTCATCGGCCACGACAAGGATTTTGATTTCACATATCTCAACAAGTCTTCGCAAGCACATTTTATTGCCTAATGATTGAAGGGTACTCTTAACTGGGCTGGTTATACAGCACTGGCATAGGCCATGGGTTATGGTCTCACTTGGTTTGCTGGGTCTTCTCAAACACAGCCTATCTCCAAAGGTCTCAGTCACTAGTCATTGTCTTGGTGAGGCCCAATGTTCGAAGGTCATGCTTCACCACCTCATCCCAGGTCTTCTTGGGTCAACATTCTCTTCATTTAGCAACCTTTCTTAGGAGCATCTCCAAGCCTCTCTATTTGCTGCCTTGTTAAATGCAAGCGAGCCATCATCCATGTGGACACATTTCTCTCCCACACACTTTCTTGCAACATGAAACACTTCAAGTGTTTGGTCCTCACGATGCAGAACATTGGCAAATTTTTTCTTATCTGCTTCCCTTCTGACTAAATAAACATGTCTCCTAGCTTCTCTTCTGGCAACCTGATACAGTTCCCTGCTATCACCGTTCTTACAGTCCTTCCATGCCTGTTTCCTTTCCTTAATGACTGTCAACTACATTGTTCCACCACCACATTACCTTGGGTCGGGAGGAAACTTTGCACCATCCACAGATCTGGTCAGTAGCCCTCAACAGGTTGTCCTGTAGCAACCCCCAGTTGTCTTCCACATTATGTAATGCTATATCCCCCTCTATTTCGTCATAGGCTTTGAGTAGTAAGTCTCTAAATCTCTGTCTATTCACAGTATCCTTAAGATTCCAGACCCTTCTTTTCCATGCTGGTCGTCTTCTGGGCATCCATTTAGCCCTGATCCTGAAGTAGCTAACTACTAATCTATGTTCCGGTGTGCATTCTTCCCTCTGTTGGGTCAACATTTGGCATTTATAAGTAGCCATCTTTCCCGTTTCCTGGTGAGGATGTAGTCAATCTGACTAGTGTGCCCACAGATAAAATGAACAGTTTGAACACAGCAAAATCAATTTATTTACGAAACAGTCAACTTGATAATGCCTGTGTATGTTTCGATATCTACCTTCATTCATATTTTACAATAAAAATTGCATTCAAGGCAAAACTTTACAATTAAAATTGCATTCAGGGCCAAAAGTGACATTGATTCTTCATCCTAATTTCAATAATGTTCAGTACAGACTGAATGGCAGCATGTGTTTGTGTGCATCAGCATGTGTGTGTTTGTGTGTTTGGATTTCATTCAATTACATCCCAATGTATGGGAGTGGCCTCACTGAGGCGATGACTACTGACCGACACATTTGGAAATGTACTGTGCGTGAGAAGACCCGGCAAGCCAAGTGAGACCTAAATCCAAGGCCTCTGCCAGGGGTGTAGCCAGCCCACTTATGCATACCTTTCCTACACTGGACACTAAACTCCGCTTGCAAAGACTTGTTGAGGCAAGTGAAATCGAACTAAATTCGACGACTGGCAAGCGAAATCGGGATACCACCTGTGCTCAGCGTCGCCTTTCTGGCACTTGTGCCCGTGACATGTGTAAGGATTTTCGAGCGAGATTGTGCCAGTGCCCCTGGACTGGCTCTTGTGCGGGTGGGACATAAAATACACCATTTTGAGTGTGGCCATTTCCAGTACCGCCTGACTGGCCTTCGTGTGGGTGACACGTAAAAGCACCCACTACACTCTCTGAGTGGTTGGTGTTAGGAAGGGCATCCAGCTGTAGAAACTCTGCCAAATCAGAATGGAGCCTGGTGTTATCATCTGGTTTCACCAGTCCTCAGTCAAATCGTCCAACCCATGCTAGCATGGAAAGCGGACGTTAAACGATGATGATGATGATGATGATGTATCTGTCAATATTCTGCCATAGTCAGTCTGTACTAAACACTATATCAATTAGAATGTAAAACCAAGAATTCAATTTTTGCCCTGAAGAGATTTTTAACTTCCAAATTCATAATGCAATTTTAATTGTAAAATATTAACTGTAAAATATGAATGAAGGTAGATATTGAAACATGCATAGGCATTATCAAATTGATTATTATGATTATTATGTAAATAAATTAATTTTGCTGTGTTCAAAAACTCTCCATTTTCTTCATACCATACCATACCATACCATACCATACCATACCATACCATACCATACCATACCATATCATACAGTTCTATATGCCCATGGGCTTATGGTTTAGTGGTTAAAAGCGCGGGCTACTAACCCCAAGATTCTGAGTTTGATTCCAAGCAGTGACTTGAATGATAATAATAATAATAATAATAATAATAATAATAATAATAATAATAATAATAACATTGAAAAATACCTTAGGACTGAGAATCCAGGTTCGAAATTTCCCCCAAGACACCTGTAGAAGGCTGGAGGGTATATCTGCCGAAATGTTGTGTTAACAACAAACAAGATGAGGACAGATATCCGTCAAATGTTAATAATATAAATAATGTAAATAATATCATATCTATCTAACTCTCTCTCTCTCTCTCTCTCTCTCTCTCTCTCTCTCCCTCTGTATATATATATATATATATATATATATATATTTATATTATGGGCATTACTATACATAAAATGCCAAGGAAGGGAAAGAAAGGTGGGTGTGAGGAATATGTAGCTTTAAGGAGAGACGGGGTAGGTGGCTTTTCTGCTGTCCATTGCAAAGAAACACTCACACACAGATACACACACACACACATACATACATACATTGTTGTTGGCACTCCGTTGCTTACGACGTCGAGGGTTCCAGTTAATCCGATCAACGGAACAGCCTGGAATTTTAATAAGTTGTAATGAATAAAGTCTTGTCAAATGGTAGGACAGACATGTAAATAATTTAAAAAGGAAAAAATCTTCAACAAAATTTTTTTGAGAAAAATTGCTCAACCCTGACCTGATCAAGAGGCCTATCTGTAGGGGAAGGCATGGTCTGAGATGGTATAAACAAAAAATTTATATAAGACATTCTATTGTAAAAATTGCCTGGCAATGATGGGCTATTCAGCTAGTAAAAAATTATAGAGAGAACAACAAAAATATGAAAGATTAATGAGAAAGAAACAAACTACTTACATAGGTTTGATAAACAAACCCGCGAACTCTTCCAATAAAAAGAAACGTTGCTTCCTTTCCTTCAGAGCAGACCAACGCTACTGTACTGATTTTGGGTACCATACAAAATAAAATTGTAAATGTTCAGTTTTATTATTTGTTGTAATCAATGTTTAATTACCATCTCATTTTCCTTATCCTAAGAATTAAAGTATTATGCTAAGTTTAATGAGCCAAAAGATTTTTTCATCTGCAATAAAAAATTTGAGGTTTTCTAGATTTTTGAAAATAAAGATTTCTTACTCAACGGAACAATTTCCTTTGCTTACAATATATTTTTCATACTTGAATGGTTTTGATAATATGAAATTTGACAGAGCAGGTATTTTAAACAAGTATTTTACAGATAGGTGAGAGTTCACTATGGCTTAGTGAATAGAGTTCTAAATCACTGATAAGATGAAGATTTCACAGTTTACATCCTGTAATCAGCACAACTGCTTCTTTTGTATTCCAGCAGTTGTTGGCACTCTGTCGGTTACGACGTCAAGGGTTCCAGTTGATCTGATCAACGGAACAGCCTGCTCGTGAAATTAACGTGCAAGTGGATGAGCACTCCACAGACACGTGTACCCTTAACGTAGTTCTCGGGGGATATTCAGCGTGACACAGTGTGACAAGGCTGACCCTTTGAATTACAGGCACAACAGAAACAGGAAGTAAGAGTGAGAGAAAGTTGTGGTGGAAGAGTACAGCAGGGTTCGCCATCATCCCCTGCTGGAGCCTCGTGGAGCTTTAGGTGTTTTCGCTCAATAAACACTCACAACGCCCAGTCTGGGAATCGAAACTGTGATCCTATGATTGTAAGTCCGCTGTCCTAACCACTGGGCCATTGCACCTCCGCTTTCCTGCAGACATAATAATGAATTGCACATTAAACAGATTTGGCAATGACTCTCAATGTGCTATGGTTAGGAACTGATTGTCAAGAGGAAATCAATGAATTGTCTATTTCTTTTCTACTCTAGGCACAAGGCCTGAAATTTTGGGGGAGAGAACCAGTTGATTAGATAGATCCCACTAGGTAACTTGTATTTAATTTATCGATCCTAGAAGGATGAAAGGCATAGTCGACCTCGGTGGAATTTGAACTCAAAACATAAAGACAGACGAAATACTGCTAAACATTTCACTCGGCATGCTAATGTTTCTTATTTCTTTACTGCCCACAAGGGGCTAACCATAGAGGGGACAAACACGGACAGTCAAAGAGATTAAGTCGATTACATCAACCTCAGTGCGTAACTAGTACTTTATTTATCGACCCTGAAAGGATGAAAGGCGAAGTTGACCTCAGCAGAATTTGAACTAAAAACGTAGCAGCAGACGAAATACCGCTAAGCATTTCGCCCAGTGTGCTAACATTTCTGCCAACCTGCTGACTTAATTATCTATTTCTTTACCATTTCTAAGCTGTTGTGTAAGCTAGAAACAGCAGAGATGCTGGTGCCGGGGGCATGTAAAATGCACCTTTTTAACATTAGACTTCACAGAGGCAAAATGGCTGAGTTCCTTTTGAGTGTTGGTCCTCACAGAGGCAATGACTGAGACCTTAGGCATTATGCCATGCCTGAGAAGAAAACCCATTAAGCCAAGCAAAATCACAGTTGTGGCAGATACCAGTGACATGCAAATGGCACCTGTGCCAGTGGCACGTAAAATCACCCATTACACTCTTGGAGTGGTTGGCATTAGGAAGGGCATCCAGCCATCAGAAAACTATGTTAAATCAGACTGGAGTCTGGTGCAGCCTTCCAGCTTGCCAGCCCTGGTCAAACCATCCAACCCATGCCAGCATGGATGACACACCTTAAATGATGATGATGATGATGATGATTGAAACTTTTTACAAACTACCCAAGCATAAAACCAACAAGATGATATCTTGTAAAAAAACACCCAAGGAAAAACTGGAGGAAATAACTTTTGTATTCTCCAATGAAGATTCCTTAACAAGTGTGTAACACTTGTGACAAATGTCATCAGAGATGGTTCATGACCTGATGACAGAAAAGATAAGATATCTATTCTCACACCAACTAATCTACTTATCTACCAATTTACTGAAGGTGGAAAATGGTATTTGTTTTTAGTTAGTTTATCTGAAACAGGTATACCATTCTACCTTGACAAACAGCATTATGAAAAATTATGATTTTCATAGATTAACCACTGAAAATGTGTGTCACAACAGATGGAGATTTCACAGAAGAAATATTGGGCTGGTGCATAATTATTGCAGCCTTTTCTCAACAAAATTTATCCAAGCTATAATAGAATGATACATACAACCAGTGGTGGACTGGGTCTGAATAAATATTGGTTGCCAGGAGACTAAGGGGACCCACCTAAAACTACAATGCTATCATTTCTTTTTTTTTTTTTTTTTTTTTTTTTT
>NC_068988.1:29449800-29452625 GCF_001194135.2 Octopus bimaculoides
ACTGCCTGACTGGCCTTCGTAGGATTTTCGAGCGAGATCATTGCCAGTGCCCCTGGACTGGCTCTTGTGCGGGTGGCACATAAAAGACACCATTTCGAGCGTGGCCGTTGCCAGTATCGCCTGACTGGCCTTCATGCGGGTGACACGTAAAAGCACCCACTACACTCTCTAAGTGGTTGGCGTTAGGAAGGGCATCCAGCTGTAGAAACTCAGCCAAATTTAGATTGGAGTCTGGTGCTGCCATCCGGTTTCACCAGTCTTCAGTCAAATCGTCCAACCCATGATGATGATGATGATGATGATGATATAAGACCTGTTGAGGCAAGTGAAATCGAAATTGAACCAAATTCAACAACTGGCACCCATGCAGACCTCTCCTTCATTGGACACTAAACTTGGTTTTTGAAGACCTGTTGGGGCAAGTGAAATCAAAATCATGATGGCACTTGTACCAGTGGAGCGCTAAGAGCACCATGTAAGCCTGATCATTGCCAGAGCAGCTGTCTGACTTCCATGCCAGTGGCATGTAAATAGCACCATTTGAGCATGATCACTACCAGCGTCACCTTACTGGCACTTGTGCCGGTGGCACGTGAAAAAACATTTGAGCGAGATCGTTGCCAGTACTGCTGGACTGACTCCTGTGCAGGTGGCATGTAAAATACATCATTTTGAGCGTGGCCGTCGCCAGTACCACCAGACTGGCCTTCGTGCTGGTGGCACGTAAAAGCACCCACTACACTCTTGGAGTGGTTGGCCTTAAGAAGGGCATCAAGCTGTAGAAACTCTGCCAAATCAGATTGGAGCCTGGTGTAGCCACCTGGTTTGTCAGTCCTCAGTCAAATCGTCCAACCCATGCTAGCATGGAAAGTGGACATTAAACGATGATGACATATATGTGTGTGAGTGTGTGTGTGTGTGTGCACTTTTGTGTCTGTGTTTATGTCCCCGTAATTAGCGGTTCGGCATAACAGATCGATAGAATACATACCAAGCTTAACAAAATTAGTGGTGGGGTCGATTCGTCTGACTAAAATTCTTCAAGGCCACGTTGTAATAACTGAAACACATCAGGAATTAATATTCAAGTGGAAGAGGAATTTAATCATTACAATGACAGCCAATGCGCTGTATCACTTTAAAAGGTATTTGCATTAATCTACCTGACTAATAATTTACAGCTGACCAAAATTCATCCAAAAAAACTAGATGTCCAAAAGCAAGAAAACATATAAGCAAAACAAAAATAATAATAATGAAATAAATGCAGCAAAGAAAACCATTACACTTTTTAATCATACCTTTTAGTGTTTCCTGATGGATCCGTGTATGTCAAAATTACATTTCCTTTAGAAACTGTAAAGTGAACAGACTTTATACTTCCTAAGTTATTTGGAAATTGTACAGAAGGAGATATGACATTGAATTGGCAGATCTGTATGAAATAATGAGATACAAATGAATTAAGCTGAATAAAAGAAGTATAATAAAAAGAAGAAAAATCCAATAATAAATTTTCGGATAATACCAATTTCAAATTTTGACACAAAGCCAGCAATTTTATGGAGAGTGGGCAAGTTGATCGCATCGACTCAAGTGATCAATTCTTTTACTGACCCCAAAAGGATGAAAGGCAAAGTCAACCTCAGTGGAATTTGAACTTTTAATGCAAAAATTTAACTTATGATGAAAGTAAACAAACAAAGTTTGCTTCAGAAGCGTTGAGATATTTTGAAAGATACAGAAATAATTTATTCTCAAACACATGATGATGCTAATACAATAGCATAAACAGGATAAGCTAGCTATGTATTGCAGAAAAAATCATTACCGGCCAGCCAGCCATGAGAGTCAAACTCACATCCCTGTGATTACACGTCAAGTGCTTTAACCTTTAAGCTAAACTGCCCAGTAACGAATTCTTCTGCAATATATATGACCTTTGGAAATATGCTGTGCATGAGAAGACTCAGAAAGATAAGTGAGACCATAACATGTGGCCTTTACCAGGGGTGTAGCCAGGCCACTTATGCGTACCTTTCCTTCTTTGGACACAAAACCCTGCTTGCGAAGACCTGTTGAGGCAAGTAAAATCGAAATCGAAATTGAACCAAATTCAATGACTGGCACCCATGCCAACCTTCCTTCAGTGGATACTAAACTCAGCTTGCGAAGACCTGTTGGGGCAAGTGAGATCGAAACTGAATCAGATTTGATGACTGGCACCTGTGCCAGTGGAGCACTAACAGCATCATCCAAGCAGGATCGCTGACAGAGCAGCAGTCTCGCTTCCATGCCGGTGGCACGTAAAAAGCACCACTTGAGCGCGATCATTTCCAGCTTCACTTTACTGGCACTTGTGCTGGTAGCATGTAAACAAAACATTGGACTGACTCCTGTGCAGGTGGCACGTAAAAAACACCATTTGAGCATGGCTGTTGCCAGTACCGCCAGACTGGCCCTCGTGCTGGTGGCACGTAAAGAGCACCCACTACACTCTCTGAGTGGTTGGCGTTAGGAAGGGCATCCAGCTGTAGAAACTCTGCCAGATCAGATTGGAGTCAGGTGTAGCCATTTGGTTTGCCAGTCCCCAGTCAAATCGTCCAACCCATGCTAGCATGGAAAGCGGACGTTAAATGATGATGATGATGATGATCAATTATAAGCTAGATGCTTATAAGTGATCACCATGTACTGGCTAAAGAAAATAGTCTAATATAGGAGCATATAAACCCTTGATGCAAAAAAGTGGGGGTTTTTGTGCACACACACAAATAGGCTTCTTTCAGTTTCCATCGGACAAATCCACTCACAAGATTTTGGTC
>NC_068988.1:29453157-29454067 GCF_001194135.2 Octopus bimaculoides
TAGAAGTGATTGCAGAAATAACTGAGAACATTTACCGATTTTACTATCACAAATAGAGACCAACTGCATTGACCTTTCACAGGTAACAACAGCAATAATACTGTTTGAGGTTTATGGCAAGCTGTTGATACGGCAGCCTACAGTTTGTCCTACATAACTGGAAACAATTGTGTTGTATTCGTGGTGAAGGAGGTTTTTGGTAATTCGTCTGAGCCATCTGCATAGGCTGTCTGGTGTGTGGAAAGAATGGAGACACTTATTGCTCAGTTGCCTCGACATTCTGCAATTAATTACTGCCAAAAGTGGCCTTTTATAAGAAGAAGACCGTCCCTTCCTACCCCTCTAGCTATGCTAGTGAATCCCCACTACACCAGAGAATTCTATCTCCCTATCTCTATCTGCCTATCTGTTTTCCCAGATCCATACAAGCTGGACATGTTTTCTACTTTGGTGCAGGCGCGATGCGGACGTGTGGTTAAGAAACATGTTTCCTAACCATGTAGTCTCAGGTTCAATCAAACTGCACAGCACTATAGAAATGAGTATTCTACTATAGCTCTGGGTTGACCAAAGCCTTGTGACTGGATTTGGCAGATGGAAACTGAGAGAACCCCACTGTATGTTTCTATATATATGTGTAAATATATATATATATATATATATATATATATCCATGGCCATTGCCAGTACCGCCTGACTGGCTTTCATGCGGGTGACACGTAAAAGCACCCACTACACTCTCTGACTGGTTGGTGTTAGGAATGGCATCCAGCTGTAGAAACTCTGCCAAATCAGATTGGAGCCTGATGTTGCCATCCGGTTTCACCAGTCCTCAGTCAAATCGTCCAACCCATGCTAGCTTGGAAAGCGGACGTTAAACGATGATGATGATGATGATATATATATATAT
>NC_068988.1:29454940-29456386 GCF_001194135.2 Octopus bimaculoides
AGGGTGATGGTGATGACGATGATGATAATGATGATGATCATGATGATGACAAAGACGATGATGACAACAACAATGATAATGATGACGTTGATGAATTTTAAAAATTTCAAATGAAATACAATGATCTGCAGCCATGAAGATAAAATTATTATTTTTTTTCCAATTTAATACATGAAAAAGATGTTTGCTGAACTCATGCTGTGAATTCAGTATAGCTACAACTAATTATCTTTGCAAAAAGGAAATAAACTTACAGTTTGCGTAACGTTGTTGCAATCCATCTGTGCACAAGGTAACCATTTATATATAGCTGACTTTGTCATATTCTGAAAACTAAAATAAAAATACAGAATGAGTATTTTCTCAAGATCTAACTCTCACAGTCCCAGTTACATAGTTTTCTGTTGCCTATAACTGACTGACATCACGTTTCCCCTGGACAACTAATCCCTTGCAGGGTTATTCATTTACAGTTGAGCGAACTTAAGTTATGTGAAATGAAGTGTTTTGCAGAAGGACACAATACACTGCCCAGACCAGGGATTGAACACGAGATCTTGCAATCATGAGTGCAATACCCTAACCATTAAGCTACATGCCTTCACAAATGAAAGATTAGCAATAAAAATACTTTTTGTTTGTATTTTAATGTATTGGGTCATCCCATAAATAGTCGGAGGGTGATGGGATAAACTACCTGCATTAACTTGTTATAAAAGCAGGTAGTAATTTTACTTTGTAGTTATTCTTAATGTGAGTTTTAAAAACAGATTCAGCCGCAAGGTGGTGCTCCAGCATGGCCAGAGTCAAATGACCAAAACAAGTAAAAGCGATATATATATATTTTTCCTCTTATTATCATCTCTTATTCATTTCTTTCGAAGAGCGTAGGCTCACAACGTAAAAGACTTTTTCATTTTTCCCAAGTGTCAAATTAATACATTTGTTTGTCCATACACTTGTCTTCATCTTTTGTTTTCCTATAAATTTCAACTATATATATATATATATATATATATATAAATGGGAGAATTTACGAAAAAAAACAAGACGAAGACAGGTGGTGTAAACAACAAACAGATGTATTAGTATAATGCTCGGGAATAGAGAGAGTCTTTAACGTTTCGAGCCTACGCTCTTCAACTGAAAGGAACACAGAAAGAAACAAGGAGAGAAAAAAATATATAAATGTAGTGGTCAGCGATCTATCATGGTGAATATATATATATATATACATGATATGCACATGTGTGTGTGTGTGTATAAATACATATATATTACTTGTTCATATACATTTTAATCAGTCTGTCCTCCCACCTTTCCAAATTCTTAACTCTTACATAAATTATCTCCAGTACACATAACCTCATTAAGTAAGCCTGAATTAACATTAAGAAAAAAATTATACTCACACTCTGTCTCCAAATTGTTGAAGATCAACGACAT
>NC_068988.1:29461218-29462618 GCF_001194135.2 Octopus bimaculoides
TTTTTGACCAAATTTCTCGTTACTGAATTTGCATGTATGTGTGTTTGTGTATATGTATTTATGTATGCATGTACGTTCTCACACATTTATAGGTATGTGTTGTCCAAACCACTATCCGGCAGCGTCCAATTATCTAACGGTTTTTTTCAAATGAATCAAGTCATAACCTTACCCATCTATTGTTTTCATAATCGGTCATAATGTCTTACGTTTAGGATGATTTCCATGCTTTCCCTGATGAGAAGGTTACAATTTTAATATCAAAGATCCCTATGGATCACACAGGTTGTAATCCTTTGAAACATATGTAGGAATAAAGTATGCAATTATAACATGCGTTTTCTCCATTCCTTAAATTCTTATATATACATATATATATATATATACATGATATGCACATGTGTGTGTGTGTGTATAAATACATATATATTACTTGTTCATATACATTTTAATCAGTCTGTCCTCCCACCTTTCCAAATTCTTAACTCTTACATAAATTATCTCCAGTACACATAACCTCATTAAGTAAGCCTGAATTAACATTAAGAAAAAAATTATACTCACACTCTGTCTCCAAATTGTTGAAGATCAACGACATCCCCATTGTCTCTTTGGCAAGAACAATAAGTAGTTTGTCGACAATTTTCACTTTTAGCCAATAAACCTAAAGTCAAAAGGATGATGAGACGTACTGTAACAGGAAAATAACAGTCAACCATTTTGAGAAAGTAGTTTTGAGTGTTACAAATGACCTAGATGATTTGAGAAAACACTGGACTTTAATTTCTGAACTTTAGATAGCTTATCTACTATTTCATGTTAGCCAATTGACATGGTCTTTTTTTTAGGTAACGCGTGAATGATTTACTGTCATTTTTGCATTAGTTTTGTTTTTAGCAATGACAAAAATAATAATAATAAAAAGACAGAGCCAGAGAGAACAAAATGTTTTCAGAAGATCTTATTTAACTTCCATCTTTTAGCTATTTCAGTCATTTGACTGTGGTCATGCTAGGACACTACCCTGAAGAATTTTTTAGTCATAGACGCAGGAGTGGCTGTGTAGTAAGTAGTTTGCTTACCAACCACATGGTTCCGGGTTTAGTCTCACTGCATAGCACCTTGGGCATATATATATATATATGCGAGTAAAAATAAATTTAAAAAAAGGTGTTTTTTTTGTATGATTGTGTATAGAGGAATATATTATTTTGTTTAAAAGAGTTCCAACACTGTCTGTTTTTTATTTCTTATTTATATTCCTGCAAAACCAATGTGGGATATAGAATATGGAATATACAATATATAATATAATATACAATATATAATATAAAATAAAAATGGATGGTACTATGAAATAAAGTATTCAATGTCTTATTGAATATATGGAATATGTCTTA
>NC_068988.1:29463285-29469113 GCF_001194135.2 Octopus bimaculoides
ATATATATATATATATATATATGATGATGATGATGATGATGATGATTCAGTTAGTGCATAAAAATCACAACAATGTATTTGAGAATGTATTTGACAAGATCATCATCATCATCATCATCATCTAATGTCTATTTTCCATGCTGGCATGGACTGGACAGTTAGACAAGCTGGAAAGCTGAAGAGCTGCACCAGACTCCAGTTGTCTGTTTTGGCATGGTGTCTACGGCTGGGTGCCCTTCCTAATGCCAACCGCTTTACAGAGTCTACTGGGTGCTTTTTATGTGACACCAGTACAGGCACTTACATGTGGAACCAGCACACCTGCTTTTTACATGGTACCAGCATGAAATCTGTATTTTTAAATTTTTTGTTAATATTTCAAATCTGATGTGAAATGTTATATAAATCAGTGAGAAATATCCTCAATAAAAGTTTATTTTATCATATAACAAAATATGATCTGATGAATCTGTAATTCCAAAACCACCACCACCACTGCCATCGTAATTTTTGCTGCAATTACACTTCATTGCCTATACCACCACCATCACTTCCATCACCGCCATCGTAATTTTTGCTGCAATTACTTATGCCACCATCAGAATAATATCAACACCCTTTCTTTCAATGCATTTTAAATGAATATTTTGAAACAAGATGGCAGGATAGATTCTTCTGTTTTCTTTTGATTGCATTTATTCTTTTGAATTGTGCTGTGAAAGATTAGATATTCGTCTACACTATTGTTGTTAAATTATTTATAAAGGATACAAAAATAAAATATGTATTTAGGCAGTGCTCCAGCATGGCCACAGACAAATGACTGAAACGAGTAAAAGAATAAAAGAATGATAAATTACTTTTGAGCCTTCGTTTATTATTTTGTGTTTTTCCAATTTCAAAAAAAAAAGTAAAAATCTTGTCACTCAAACCATTCCTTGAATACTTTTACTGTCTTATATGAGTGAAAATACATCTCAGGTGTGTTCAGATTCCGATGAGGTCATTTATTTGTGTTGCGAGTGAAAGTCATCACTTTGGAAAGGTCATCTTGCAGGAAATGCTTTATTTCATTCATGTCACAGACAAGAATTTATTAATGGATTATTGTGTGATAAGTGAATAATTTACAAGAGAAGGAAAAAGAAGCAAGAAGTAATTCAAGCTTTTCCTGCAATAGGAAATACCAGAAGTGTGTAACCTATCAACCATGAATTATGGTAGTCAACGTGAAGGCATGTGGTTAGAGTATGTAGCTCATGATTATGAGGTTTTGAGTTCAACTCCCAGTGGTGTGTTTGTTTTATCCTTGAGAAAGACACTTTATTTCACGTTGCTCCAGTCAACTCAGCTGGCAAAAATGAGTTATACCTGTATTTCAAAGGGGCCAGTCTAGTCACATTTTGTGTCATGATGAATCTCCCTGAGAACTACGTTAAGGATACACATATCTGTCTGTGGAGTGCTCAGCCACTTGCACATTCATTTCACAAGCGAGCTGTTCTGTTGATCAAATTACCTGGAATCTTCATCACTGAGTGGCTGTGTGGTAAGTAGCTTGCTTACCAACCGCATGATTCCGGGTTCAGTCCCACTGCGTGGCACCTTGGGCAAGAATCTTCTACTATAGCCTCAGGCTGACCAAAGCCTTATGAGTGGATCTGGTAGACGGAAACTGAAAGAAGCCCATCGTATATATGCATATATATATGTATGTGTGTGCATATGTTTGTGTGTCTGTTTGCCCTCCCAACATCACTTGACAACTGATGCTGGTGTGTTTACATCCCCGTAACTTAGCATTTCTGCAAAAGAAACCGATAGAATAAGTACTAGGCTTACAAAGAATAAGTCCTGGGGTCGATTTGCTTGACTAAAGGTGGTGCTCCAGCATGGCCACAGTCAAATGGCTGAAACAAGTAAAAGAGTAAAAGAGTATATATATATATATATATATATATATATATATATACACACACACACACACAAGCAAAATAATTGAGATTCAGATGAATTGAGCACTTAAGTTGAAGCACTAAAAATCTGCATGGTATTATCCATACAACTTCAAAATAAGGTGAATAAAATCGAAATAAGCAACAGGATATCCAGAGGTGATGCAGTACTACTGTTCCAAGCAGCTCCATTTAACTGAACAATGCCTTGGACAAGTGTCTTCTGCTATAGCCCCAGGCTAATCAATGCCTTGTGAGTGAATTTGGTTGATGGAAACTGTAAAGAAGCCCATCAACATCATTTAATATCCACTTGTTTTGGAGGATGTTAAATGATGATGATATATAGGCATGTATGTTTGTGTTTTTGTTTGTCCCCTGCCACCACTTAACAATTGGTGTAGGTTTGTTTACATCCCCATAACTTTGCAGTTTAGCTAAAGAGAACACAAGAATAAGTACCAGAGTTAAAAAAGAAGTTATTACTGCTTAGCGATATTTCATCTGTTTTTACATTCTGAGTTCAAATTCTACCGAGGTCGACTTTGCCTTTCATCCTTTCGGGGTCGATAAATTAGGTTCCAGTTGTGTACTGGGGTTGATCTAATTGACTGGTCCCGTCCCCAAAAATTTCAGGCCTTGTGTCTAGAGCAGAAAAGAATTGTTAGCATGTTGGGCAAAACACATAGCAGCATTTTGTCCTTCCTTACTTTCTGAGTTCGAATTCTGCTGAGGTCAACTTTGCTTCTCATCCTTTTGGGGTTAATAAAATACATATTTGTTAAGCACTGGGGTCAATGTAATTGGCTTACCCACACTCCTGAAATTCCTAACCTTCTGCCAAAATTTAAAACTAATAATTACAATATGATGCGATAAACTGGCAGACTTATCAGCACATTGGACAAAATGCTTACCAGCATTTCCTCCATCTTGTTACATTCTGAGTTCAAATCCTGCTGAGGTCAAATTCACCTTTCATCCTTTCAAGGTTGATAAAATAAGTTGATGTAATTGACTTTCCCAAGATTAGAAAGATTAATTATAACAAAGTGCAAAGTTAGAGCTAGTGATAATATCAGGACTTTTGCAGTCAATGTTTTTAAGTATAAAGCTTACTAAGATGTGGTAATATCTTATTTTATCAATGTTCTAGAACTTGTGCTGTAAATCTGATAATTTTATGAAACTCACTTTGCTGTCACGTGATTTCAAGTTCACTCCTAATGTGCAGCACCTTGTCAAGTGATGATGATGATATATATATATATATATATGTTCTATGTGTGCCATAAATATCGCCATCCGTTTAGAGAAAAATTTGTAGTTTAGAATCAGTAGTTCTTTGACTGCTATTTCTAAATTTTCAGTATGTTGGAGAAGCAACTCAATGCTAATCCCTGTATATTTATGATGATAAATGGTTTTACCGATAAAGGTTTTTTCATACTGAACTACTTGGCAAAATTGTTAATTGTTAATTCTATTATTAATTGACGATTCCCTGCCCTTATTCTTGTATATATATATATATATATATATCATCATCATTATCATCATCATCATCGTTTAACGTCCGCTTTCCATGCTAGCATTGGTTGGACGATTTGACTGAGGACTGGTGAACCAGATGGCTACACCAGGCTCCAATCTGATTTGGCAGAGTTTCTACAGCTGGATGTCCTTCCTAACACCAACCACTCCGAGAGTGTAGTGTGTGCTTTTTACATGCCACTGGCACAGGAGCTAGTCAGTTGGGCCTGGCATGGTCGGATTCGGATAGTGCCTTTTATGCACCACCAGCATTGGAGCCAGTTAGGGGGCACTGGCATCAGTCACATTCGGACAGTGCTCTTTACATGTCACTAACACAGGAGCCAGTCAGGCAGCTCTGATATCGATCAGGTTCGGATGGTACTTTTTACGTGCCACCAGCACGGGAGCCAGTCAGGTGGACCTGGCATCAACCATGTTTGGATGGGGCTTTTTACATGTCACTGGCATGGAAGCCAGTCAGGGGGCACTGGTATTGACCACGTTCAGATGATGCATTTTACATGCCACCGGAATGGGAGCCAGTCAGGCGGCACTAACCAAAGCTACAATTTTAGTTTTATTTGACTCAACAGGTGTCCTCAAGCATATTATATTACCCGATGCATCAAGGGTACTTTTAAATGAGTCGGTTATGCAACACTAGCATCAGCCATGGCTGCAATCTCACTTTAGTTGTCGGGTCTTCTCAATCACAGCATATCGCCAAAGGTCTTGGTCTCCTGTTATTGCCTCTGTGAGGCCCAACATTCGAAGGTCATGCTTCACCACCTCATCCCATGTTTTCCTGGGTGTACCTCTTCCACAGGTTCCTTACACAGTTAGGGTGTGACACTTCCCCACACAGCTGTCCTCATCCACACGTAACACATGACCATACCAGCGCAGCTGCCTCTCTTGTACACCACATTTGATGCTTCTTACGTCCAACTTTTCTCTCAGGGCGCTCACACTCTGTCGTATATGCACACTGATATTGCACATCCAGCGGATCATATATATATATATATGTATATATATATATATATATATACATATATATCATCATCATCCTCATCATTTAATGTCTGCTTTCTATGCTAGTATGGGTAGGACAATTTGACTGGGGACTGGCGAACTAGATGGCTACACCAGACTCCAATCTGATTTGGCAGAGTTTCTACAGCTGGATGCCCTTCCTAACGCTAACCACTCCAAGTGAGTGTTATGGGTGCTTTTTATGTGCCACCGACACAAGGGCCAGTCTGGCGGTACTGACAACGGCCACGCTCAAATAGTGTTTTTTATGTACCACCTGCACAGGAGTCAGTCCAATGTTTTGTTCACATGCCACCGGCATGAGCGCCAGTAAGGTGAAGGTGGAAACGATCACGCTCAAATGGTGCTTTTTATGTGCCACCACCACGGGAGCAAGACTGCTGCTCTGGCAGTGATCCTGGAACAACAGAAAGGGTCTCGCATTGGCTTCTGGTGTCAGTAAAGTGAAGAAGGTGGTTAGCAAGCTGGCAGAACCATTGGCACGATGGACAAGATTTCTGCATTTCTTCCAACACTTTACATTCTGAGTTCAAATCCTACAAAGGTCAACACAGTTCTATATTTGAGAGATGACGAATTATGTACATTATTTACATTTGACGGATATTTGTCCTCATCTTGTTGTTGTTAACACAACGTTTTGGCTGTTATACCTTCCAGCCTTCTTATGGCCTAGTGGTTAAGAGCACGGGCTACTAACCCCAAGATACCAAGTTCGATTCCAGGCGGTGACCTGAATAACAATAACAATAATAACAATAATAGTTATAATAATAATAACATTGAAAAATACCTAAGGAATGAGAACCCAGCTTTGAAATTTCCCCAAGACACTTGATGAAGGCTGGAGGGTATATCAGCCAAAACGTTGTGTGAACAACAAACAAGATGAGGACAAATATCCGTCAAATGTAAATAATGTAAATAATCTACAAAGGTCAAGTGTGTTTTTCATCCATTTAGAGTTAATAAGATAAAGTACCAGTCAAGTACTGGGGTCAATGCAATCAATTGCCTCCCACCCCACTGCACCTTGTGACCCCCGTCCCTGCTCCTTTCAAAATTACTGGCCTTGAAGGAATGTTGTAATCTCTGTAACTTTCACAACAAGAAGACTGGGTAACCGGTTTTATGAGTCATACGACTCAAGGAAAGTAAGGAAAATATCTGTGAGTAAAGGGGAGAGAGAGAGAAAAGGAGGGAGAGAGAGAGAAAAGGAGGGAGAGAGAGAGAAAAGGAGGGAGAGAGAGAGAGAGAGAAAGGGAGGGGGGAGAGAGAAAG
>NC_068988.1:29469246-29470001 GCF_001194135.2 Octopus bimaculoides
GAGAGAGAGAGAGAGAGAGAGAGACAGAGAGACAGAGTGAAAGAGAGAACAGAAATGAGAAGAAGAAGCTTTAATTTTTCCTATGACAGGAAATACCAGAGGGAAATCGTAAAGTAAGAAAGAAATGATTGAATAGAAACAGAATCGACAATAATACCTGTGATTGTAATATCATTGCATGATCAGGTATTTGCATTATTCGTTCTTACAGTTAAAATATTTTGTCTTTAGTCGTTACTCAAGAGTGGATGAGGTTAATGTTTTTTAAACAATCCAGATGTTCAAATTGTTGTGCAAGCAAAGAAACACAAAGATAAAACATGTACGAGTGTGTGTGTATGTATGTATGTGTGGAGGGAGTTGTGGACAAAATTACACCCACCCCACACCCCACCTTATATCCCAATAAAAAAAAATTATTTCCTAAAAAATGTTTCCTTCAGAAGAATTCTTTTATCATTATTTTATTGTTATTGATATTTTTTTGTTGTTTTTGCATAGGAATTTCTTTTTCTTTTTCTTTTTTTTTTTGCTTTTGCTTATCTCACAGGCATGTCTTTGTGGTTAAGAAGCTCATTTTGCAACCACCCGGTCTTGAGTTCAGTTCCACTGCGCGACACTTTGGGCAAGTGTCTTCTGTTATAGCCCATGAGTGAATTTGCAAGATGGAAACTGCATGGAAACCTGTTGTGTGTGCATGCGTGTGTGTATGTACATATGTATATGTATATATATATATATATATATATATATAT
>NC_068988.1:29470011-29473793 GCF_001194135.2 Octopus bimaculoides
AACTAAATTCGATGACTGGCACCCATGCCAACGTCATCTCCTTCATTGGACATGAAACTCGGTTTGCGAAGACCTGTTAGGGCAAGCGAAAGCGTAATCGTGATGGCACTTGTGACGGTGTCATGTGTAAGACATTTGAGCGAGATCATTGCCAGTGCTGCTGGACTGGCTCCTGTGTGGGTATTGTGTGAGAGGCACCATTTTGAGCATGGCTGTTGCCAGTACCGCCTGACTAGCCCTCATGCCGGTGGCACGTAAAAGCACCCACTACAGTCTCAGAATGGTTGGCGTTAGGAAGGGCATCCAGCTGTAGAAACTCTGCCAAATCAGATTGGAGCCTGGCATAGCCATGATGATGATGATGTATCGTAAATTGAGCTTGTTAATTTTCCCGGTTTCTCCACTGTAGAGCCTGTCATTTTATAACCAGAAATACAACTAAGCATAGTTGTAACCACTTCACTTAAACGGTTGACGATATTTCATACGGAGCTTCAAATTCACCAGAAGCAGTCATACATCTAACTGTACACACAAGAACGATTCCGATTTAACCGATGTTAATTTTTCAATTAGAATCCAAATGATTAACAGATAATTTAATAACGTAGTCAGGAACTTGGAAAAGGAGTCTTGATTAACGAAACCTGAACAGTAAGAGATTTTTATGTTAATCTGGTTGAACATGAAGGAACGTTATTCATGAAAATAGATAATAAGTTATCTCCCTTACATAATACTTCTGCTCTGCTTTCCGATGGAGTAACATAACTTTTGTCCTTCAAATGGTTGTTAGCTTGTCGCTGTTGAACTAGATTGTTCGAAATAAATTTGACCAAGATTATTCTATATCTAATTTCCTGATTCCAATCTTTGCTTGAGATATATGTTCCATTGCACTGTACTTTACTAGTAAAAACTGGAATTCAATTACAAAACGAGTTCTCAAGCAGTATTTGAAGTTAGGACACTTATAAACTTTCTCAAAGAATTGTAATTAATCCCTATTTTAACTTTATACATTTTTCCAATGCCTTGTAAATTTATGTCCAAAACCCTCTTTCTGAGTATATACTTTTGCATACACTCTAACAACATCTTTCACTATTTGGTGATACATTTAACCACCAGTAAATGAATATGGTTTTTCTAACACAAATTACCATATTTGATGCCATATAAGGTGCACTTTTTACAAAAAAGTATCTCAGAAAGTCACCCTGGGTCCTGTATGTCAAGATGAGCTTCCCATCTTAAGGCGGTGAATTGGCAGAAACGTTAGCACGCTGGGCGAAATGCTTAGTGGTATTTTGTCTGCCGCTACGTTCTGAGTTCAAATTCCGCCGAGGTCGACTTTGCCTTTCATCCTTTCAGGTTCAATTAAATAAGTACCAGTTACGCACTGGGTCGATATAATCGACTTAATCCATTTGTCTGTCTTTGTTTGTCCCCTCTATGTGTAGCCCCTTGTGGGCAGTAAAGAATTAAGATGAGCTAGTTGTGTTCCTGACACTCACAACCATTGCCTAGTTTTAACCCAGCGACTCTCTGTTACTTAACCTAACTCGATAATAATGATATTTACTTAAGCATTATTATTATTATTATTATTATTATTATTATTATTATTATTATTATTATTATTATTATTATTATTATTATTAAGACGGCGAGCTGGTAGAATCGTTAGCACGCTGGGCGAAATGCTTAGCGGTATTTCATCTGCTGCTATGTTCTGAGTTCAAATTCTGCTGAGGTCGACTTTGCCTGTCATCCTTTCGGTGTCAATGAAATAAATACCAGTTACACAATGGGGTCAATGTAATCAACTTAATCCTCTTCCCCAAGCTGCCCTTGTGACAAAAATTTGGAATCATCAGCATTATTATTATTATTATTATTATTATTATTATTATTATTGTGTGAGAGAGCAGTACACACTCCAAAATGACACTGGGGTACAAATACACAAAGCCCAGTATACCCACCATGACTACCCATCTGATAAGGGTACACCAGGCACATGCATCACAACCATGTGCGTGACATGGTGACCTCATATCAAGATACACATAGCACATGCCCTTGCTAGTGGGGCCCAGTTAGAATTTCCTTCGGGTTGAGTAGTTCATCTTGCTCAAAAGGTCCCTGAATAAGGGTTGTTTAAGGATGTTGAACAAAACACCTATGTTTCCAGAGGTGAATTATTCAAACCCCAAAGAATTCCTCTTGACACATGGCTATGATGTTCCTCCACTACTCCTGCTCATGATCAGAGATGCGCATATCGTCAGCCACCAAGGGACATGCTCAACTGGTTATGGTCAAACAAATGACAAGCAAATCTGTGGTATTGAGCAGAATATTTGCTTAGTGTAAAATAATATTTTCCCATGATGTCTTTTCTACATTATATTCTTGTCACCACATAAAAAATATGAGAAGTAGATAAACTATGCTATAGTTAAGCCTTCTGAGTGGATTTGGTAGATGGAAACTGAAAGAAGCCAATCATGTGTGTGCATGTGCATGTGTGTGTGTGCACGCGTGCGTGCATGTGTGTTTGTCTGTCTGTATGTATGTATCAGGTCATCCCATAAGTCTTGTCCGATTTTACCCTTTTTAAATTGAATGAAATTTAATAGTATTTTAGAATGTCTAATGGAATTAAAAACTAATTTTATGCATTTGTGTACATTTAAACTAATTAAATATTATTTTACAGAGTAATAGAATTAAAATTTCTTTCATTAAAACCCTTTCTAACATAGAAGTATCCAAAGAGCATTTGAGGCACATAATGCTTTATGAGCACAAAAAAGGAAACTTTGCAGCTGAAGTGACTCGAAACATACACTCAGTTTATGGGAAAGAATGCTTGAATGAAAGAACTTGCAGAAAATGGTTTGCAAAATTCAGAAGCGGAGATTTCAGCCTTGAAGATGAAGATCGAACAGAATGTCCAGTTGAGTTTGATGATAAGCTCCTTGAGGCATTACTTGAAGAAAATCCTGAATTATCAGTTGAAGAATTGGCAATAATGCTTAGTTCAAACCATACAACTGTTGATTGTCATCTTCAACACCTTGGAAAGGTTCCTAAACCTGGAAAATGGGTGTCTCATGAATTGTCCGAAAGCAACTGCAAATCCCGAGTTGACATCTGCTCTTCTCTCCATTCTTGCGAACTCATTTCACCCTTTTTGGATCTTCTATCGAAATGTTAAAGATAAATAAGTAACTGCCTTGCACAGTTCAGAGGATTCATTGTATTCTTGATGCTTCTGTGTTTATGCTTACCAAGTCTGAAGATCTTGTTTGCATGCACTTGATTACACAGGACAGATGGGTTTATCGAATGTGATGAAGGCAATGTGCTAAAATATAATATTCTATAAATTTCTTTACCAAACAATGCATGGTACTCAGATTAGATTGATATTGAATAGAACACAGCTGTCCTTGAGAGAATATATTGATTCTAAACATGTGCAGAAGAATTTTTACAAGAAAATCAAATACTCTTACAAGGAACAGGGAGCAGTGTCGAATACTTTGTCTTATAACCAAGGTTACCATTAAGTTTACAGAGTGAAACTTGCTTCAAAATCTTGATCTTCATTTTAAATGAATTCCACAAAGATGGAAAGAATTTTAGAGTGGTTAATAAGGGCTAGCTAGCATTAGAGATCATCATCGTCGTCATCATCATCATCGTCGTCGTCGTCGTCATCATCATCATCGTCGTCGTCGTCGTCATCGTCATCACCACACCACCACCAC
>NC_068988.1:29473803-29487802 GCF_001194135.2 Octopus bimaculoides
CGTCGTCGTCATCGTCATCACCACACCACCACCACCATCATCATCATCATCATCATCATCATCATCATCATCATCGTCGTCTTCATCATCATCATTGTCTTCATCATCATCATCATTTAATGTCCGTGTTCAATGCTGGCATGGGTTGGACAGTTTGACAGGATCTGATGCACCCAAGGACTGCATTGTGCCCCAGTGTCTGCTTCAGCTTGTTTTCTACAGCTTGATGCTTAAATTTACATTTTGATGGCTCTTACAATTACTATAATCCTGGACTAATCTACGTAACTGGACTTTCGGAGAGAGTCGACCCAATTTCTCTGAGGACAGCAATACAGATCAATCTAGAAAAAGAATAAAGAATGAAAAGAACATGGTATAAAGATAAGGACACAGAGCCCATAAATACCATCTTTATCCTTCAGATCAAATGTAGCAAACTTTCTCATAACCCATAGCAAAGCAAAGTAACCTTTTTCAGGTTATTACATCAACTGTTTTAATGTAAAAACAAATAAATTAACAAAACCTTCACACTCCAAATATAATTTATCAGAAGTCTTTTTGTTTATCGGTGTTTAACACATCAGTAAGGAACTGGTTTGATTTATTTCTTCTTATAACAATCCTATCTGATTTCTAATGCTATCCTCATTTTCTTTCTTTCTTTTTCTTTTTTTTTCATTCTTTCGGTAAAAGTCTATGACACCATGAGTGAGTGTGTGATATTGTCTTTCCTCTGCTCGACAGAACTGAACAAACACTCGCACACACACACACACACACGTACTCATGAGTGATGTCATGTACTAATACCGAAACATTGTCTTGCTTTTTTTAATTTTTTTTATGCACAGTCAAATAATTAAACAATTCTAGTTAGTATCAAACATCGTCAGTACAGTTAATGCATCCGTACCTACAGAAAGACCTCTAGAGAATAAGGAACAAAGATTTTCTTTCTAGAACTTGGAGGGAAAATCACAAAAGAAAACAAGATAAAATGAAAAAGCGAAGAGAAAAATCGATAGCACCCGGTTTGACACCCGGAAACCGAACGGAAGTGTCCAGTGCTTGCAATTACTGAGCCTCGTTTTGAATGATATCGCTGGAACAGGTGTCGTCTGCCCCAGTCAGTCACACGTCGACAGTTTGTGGAAATATATCGGAGTTGGCGAATGATCAACATCACCTGACCTCCATGTTCGTGCCTGGCTTTTTATTATTATCATTACAACGATAAAGCATATATATACATATATATATATATATATATATATATATATATATATAAAAATATATACATGTGCATATATGTGCGATCTTTAGGTGAGTTTAATCTTCCCCCCACCTTCGAATTGTTTGTGTTCTATTTCAGGTGATGACTATTGTTTAGCGATGCACTTTGAGAAATAATATATAGCTTGGCTTGTAAATATGTATTTGTCATTGATTTCATATGTAAATAGAATTTTCTAAAGGAGAGAAAAAGAGAGAGTCTTGAAGGAACGAGATGGTGTAACAATTATGTCAGACACGAGGTGGAAGAAATGGAAGGGCTACAACTGAGAATCGAATCCGGGAGCAGCGCTCACCCTCTGGTCTGCAGCGCTCACCTTCTCCATAAATTCAACATTGTTTGTATTAAAGATCATATATGTTAATGGCAAAAGAAATAAGAGATCGTGATATTTATACGCTTCTAAAGAACATAATGGTCTGCTTGAAGTGACAAGGACTCAACATGGAATCGAACACGTCTCGCCCATTAGGCTCACCAAAATCTCTTCCTTATGGAACTTGGAACTTTTCTCGACAGGTTATTTTTCACTAAACATCATAATGTATCTTTAAAAACGTGTATATATATATTTATGAATGAGTGTACACAATATATTACTGGTACCTATGTTGATTAATTCCGGGGTGGAGGGATGACGAAAGATGATATGGATAGATGTAAAACTATCCGCCTGTTATTTAGCCCCAGGTGAGCTCTGCATGTGGACCTATGATTAAAAGCGTTCTACTATTAAATATCCTCTTTGTTTGCACACAAACTACCTCAGACTGCATTATGCAACTCATCCACCCGCCCTTTTGTAGTTTTTTAAAGGGTGTGATTTCAGAATTTGCTGCTATTTCTAGCAGGTCAAACGACTATGTGGAGGCCCCCTCGGTCCAGCTGTTGTTCACCTGCATTACTCATACCTGTTAAATATGAATTGCTGGTATATTGAGTAATTACATGTCTACCCCCAGTTTTATCCGGCAAAGTAAATGAGTGGTTGTGGCCATCATGCATTTTCTAATGGAATAAATGAAACATTTCCAAATGAGAATCAACAGTCATGAAGATCTTAATGTCTGGCCAGGCACTCACTGCACGCCTCTGCGCGCGCGCGCGCGAGTGTGTTTGTGTGCATGTGTATCTATCTATCTATCTATCTATCTATCTATCTATCTATCTATCTGTCTATCTATCTATCTCTACATTCACCTATCTATCTATCTATCTATCTGTACATACCTGCATACATACATATGTATACACGTGTATGTATGTGTGTATGTATGTACGTACGAGAGGGTGCTGACAAGTTTCTGGCTTACAGTAAAAGAATATACAGGAAGATCAGCTAATTATGATTTTATTCAACATATTCCCCTCTCAGATTCACACACTTTCTGTAGCGGTCCTTCAGTTTTTCTAAGGCCCTGTAAAAGAACTTGGAAGGTTGGGCCTCCAGCCAGGCCTTTCACGACACCCTTAAAGCCAGGAACTTTTCAGTACCCCCTCGTATATATGTATGTATGTATGTATGTTTGTATGTATGTATGTATGTGTGCAGAAATGAAATGGCTTGAATGTCTCTGACGACGTGTTTGATCGAGGGTGATTTTCAGTTTTAAATTAGGAAATAAGACATTAAATAATGAACCCTTCTGCATACTCCGAAAAAGACAGGGTGGTCACGTTGGAACGAGTTTGATTATGGAAAAACTCGGTTAAGGTTTACAGATGCAAATAAACGTGGTGGTAGAAGTTTAAGAATAGAAAACTTGACAGACATATGTAAGTAGAATAAAATTTATCAACGGGACCCAATTATAAGATTCGGAAAATAATTTTTTGAACTTATGGCATGAGGCCAGCAATTTTAAGGGTGAGGAGTTGGTCAATGACATTGACCCCGGTACTTGATTGGTGACCTCGGTCGTATTTGAACTCAACGCAAGGAATCGGAAGAAATGCCGCAAAGCATTTGAACGCTGTGCAAACGCTTCTGCCATTTCGAAACCCTTATTCGGAGAATAATTGTTTCTCATTTTGAGGGAAGGGTTAGTCGATTACCTACATCAGATTTATTTCGTCGGCCCTGGTGGGACGACGAAAGGCAAAGTTGACTTCGGTAGGATTTGAACTCAAAACGTAAAAAGCCATAACACATACCGCCGTTCTAATGACATAAGGGCAGAAATTTGGGGTAATGGGATTGTATCGATCTCAGTGGGAATGAATGGCAAATTTGATCGCGGCGGGACTTGAACTCGAAATGTCAAGAGACGTATCTAAATCCCACATGACATCGAATCCGCTACTCGAGTAATTCTCCGATATTATCTGTTTAAAAAAACATTAATAATAAACTGGTTAGTTTCAATGCAGAAGCACCTTATAGATTTTCATACTGCTAACTTCTAGTTGCCATGGTTACTACAACGATAGCGATAGTTGCATAAGAACTCGCAGACAGCTTCTGCTAGTAAGGCTGCTTCAGACATGTGGCGTTAATTTTTCCTAAATCGATCTTATTTAGTAGTGGTCACGGCAATTATATATATTTTAACTTTGAGAGTGAATCTCTGTCCTATGTTGGTTCAAGCACTGTTCGGTCTTCTTTCAAGCACCATCATTGATTTTGAAGTTTACCTCATTCTTCAGCAGGATGTCCTAAATATTCACCACTCTCTTACAAAACCAATGTTTTCCAACATTCAGTCGCACTTGTTACCTCTTCTCATTTTCCTCTGGTTTACAAACAAATCTTCCCAGGCTTTTGTCATATATTCCATTCGAGGTGATCTTACAAACCTCTATTATATAAACCCGTGTGGTCTTCTTTATTAAGTCAAAGATGGGTAGAAATAGCTTCGTAAGTCTTATTATTATTATAAACAATTCTATAAACACAAGACCTGAAATATTTGGCGAGGTTTGGGAAGCGAGTCGTCAGTTATACGCCTGACTGATACTCATTTTATCGACCCCGAAAGGATGAAAAGCAAGGTCGACATCGGCATAATTTGAACTTAGAACGTAATATCGGAATAAATGCCGCTAAATATTTTGACCGGCGTGCTAACGATCCTGCTAAGCTCGCCGAAATAACGCACCATCGACAACGAGGAGCTTCTGTGCGGCGGCTCAACATGCTAGAAATAGCAGCATACAAATCGCCCTCATCACACAATTGTCAGAGAGAAAGAGAGAGAGAATTAGGCAGATAAGATAATGTTTTCCTGGACATTAGCGATAAAAATGAATAGCGAAATTGAAATATTTTTGATCAGTTTTGCTAAATCAGAGCTGACCTCAAAATAAGAATACTATCAAGGCAGGAAAATTACTAGAAATTTCAATAATGACGACATTTATTGATCAAGATGGTTGACACTTTTAACTCTCATTGTCCTTTCTATAGTTTAATGGTTTACGAATTCGATTCGCGAGTAAAGAAATAACGTGTTTCCCAGGATTGTTTGCAAAGCGCACACTAAGCGCACCCACTGCGCATTTTTTTGAGTTAACGTGTGCGTTCGCGCGCGTGTATGTTTGTATGTGTGTATGCCTGCATGTATGTATGCATGTGTATGTATGTATGTATGTAAGCGTGTGTATGTATGTATGCATGCATGCATGTGTATGTATGTATGTATGTATGTATGTATGTATGCATGTATGTAAGCGTGTGTATGTATGTATGCATGTGTATGTATATATGCATGTGTATGTATGTATGTATGCATGTATGTGTGTATGTATGTATGTATGTATGTATGTGCCACGCCGAATCTCCCCGGAAAATAAGGGTATGTGTGTGTTTGCAGAATGCTCAGCCACTTGCACGTTAGTTTCACGAGCAGGCTGTTCCGTTGATTGAATCAAATGGAATCCTCGTCGTCGAAACCGACGGAGAACTATGTATGTTTCTGTTTATGTATGTTTATATAATCTATACACCATACACACATTGATGACACTGTTGCATTCCAGTATCACAGACTTAATATTTTTTCATATTTCCAAGATTTTCTTGCAGTGTTTGGGACAGAACAGAAACGTTCTGAAATCCATCATCACTATTTCTTTTAACCTTCATATCCCATCTTCAGGACGGAGTGAAGGTTCTTAAGCGGGCTTGATTTTACCACCAGAATTTGAATTTTAATTATTAGTTTTACACAGTCTAGGGTTGTTCATTTTTGCTTGTGTGTGGTGTATATTATGGTTATCTTCGCATTTGTTTTAGTATTGAGTTGTGACATGAATATTGTTTTTATTATCAACCCTCTGTTTGCATCTGTGTACATTTCCGAAAATCTCAGAACTGCGGACAGTGTTGCTGGGGTCATTTCCTCTCTCTACAAACCATCAACTACCTTTGCACATTCAAAGAAGAATGGAATAAGACAGCCGTTACTCAAAAAAACAAGTAAGGATTAATGATATCCGAGGGTAAAAGAATGCCATAATAATATATATTTTTCTAACCCTTGCTAGCATGGAAAAACAGATGTAAAACAAACAAATGATTACACACACACACACACATGTACTCACACACATATATGTATACATATTTATATATATACGTGTGTGTGTGTATATATATGTGTGTGTGTATTTGCACATATATATATATATATATATATATATATATCATCATCATCATCGTTTAACGTCCGCTTTCCATGCTAGCATGGGTTGGACGATTTGACTGAGGACTGGTGAAACCAGATGGCTACACCAGGCTCCAATCTGGCAGAGTTTCTACAGCTGGATGCCCTTCCTAACGCCAAACACTCCGAGAGTGTAGTGGGTGCTTTTACGTGCCATCGGCACGAAGGCCAGTCAAGCGGTACTGGCAACGGCTACGCTCAAAATGGTGTATTTTACGTGCCACCTGCACAGGAGCCACATCATTATCATCATCATTATTGTCAGCATTTAACGTCTGCTTTCCACGCTGGCATGGATTGGGCCGTTTGACTGAGGATTGGCAAGCTGGGAGGCTGCACCAGGCTCCAATCTGTTCCGGCAAGATTTCTGCAGCTGGATGCCCTTCCTTATACCAACTACTCTGAGAGTTTAGTGGGTTCTTTTTACGTGCCACTGGCATGGGAGCCAGTCATGCGGCACTGGCATCGGCCATGACTATGATTTCACTTGGTTCAACAGGTCTTCTCAAGCACAGCATATTGCCTGATAATTGAAGGGAAGGGGTACTTTTAAATGGACCAGTTATGCGCACGGATAGGACCTCACTTGGCTTGCCATATATATATATATATGATGGGCTTCTTTCAGTTTCTGTCTACCAAATTCAGCCACAAGGCTTTGGTTGGCCTGAGGCTTTAATTGAAGATACTTGCCCATGAAGTGGGACTGAACCCAGAACTGTGTGCTTGGGAAGCAAGCCTCTTCCCACACAGACACACCTGTGCCTGAGATTCTACAGTTTCATTTTGTTGTCCAGTGCCTTCCCAATACACATTCCCTCAAAACACAGGTATACAATATTTTGCACCAATTCAATATTTGAGATTATCTTTTACTATGGACTATGGCCATACTGGAGCATCACCTTCAAGGGTGTAGTTGAAGAAACGAACCCTGGTGCTATTTGAATCTGACACTTATTCTGTCAGTCACTTTTGCTGAACTGCTAACTTACAGTGATGTAAACAAACCAACACCAATTGTCAAGCTGTAGCAGGGACAAACACCAAGTCGCCCCTCCCCGCCACACACACTCACATATGTATACGACGGGCCTCCACGCAGCATCCGTTCACTAAAATTCTCTCACAAGGTATTGGTTAGCCCTAGGCTATTGTAGGAGACACTTATTACCTTGGGCAAATGTTTCTAGTATAGTCCCGGTTCGACCAATGCTTTGTGAGTGCATTGGGTAAACGGAAAAAATATTGTATTCAAATTTTGGCACAAGGCCAGCAGTTTTGGGGAAGGGCTAAGTCTGCTACATCAGTTCCAATGCTCAAGTCGTACTTATTTTATCGACCCGGGAAGAATGAAAGGCGAAGTCAACCTCGGCAGAATTTGAACTCAGAACGTAAAGACAGACGAAATGCCGCTAAGTATTTTGTCCGGTGTGTTAACGGTTCTGCTAATACGATTTGAGTGCAAGTGAACATAACTCATCGTTATGTACCTGTAATTATTAAAACACATGAAAACATCCTTAAAAACCAGCGAAGGTACCCCTACGTAATACCTCAACCTGCTACAAAAAGCAACCAGTTTTCCGGTTGCCCAAAGCACAGCCTCTCGTCTTAAATAAGGAAAGTGTAGTCATAGTAATACAAAAAGATGGGATTGTCGAGGTTAGAATGCATCTGATCATAGGATATTCCTCGATAATCTCTAAATGAGAGCTGTGCAAGTTAGCTTTTACGAAGACAGAGTAAATGAGATATGTAAAAACTTAAGCTGTCAGTCGATAACAAAAGACTAAAAATTCGTTGAGCGACCGACTATTATCTATTTCAGGTGATATAAATAAACATTGCACAAGATACTAAAAAATACTATGCTTGTACATTTTAACAATCTATTCGCATATCCGGAATAGTATTCAATTGTTCAATCATCGTAAATATACCCCGAATTCAACTGTCACACGAAGCAAGTATGAACAGATAAGCGCAAACAGACACACATGTATGTTATAAATACATTTTCATTGTACACATACATGTAAACAGGAGTACGTCGCATTGTTGAGTATATAAATTTAGCTGTGAATTTATTTTCTTTAGGAGTAAATGTTTAAAATTAAACAAATGTACATACACACCCATAAGTTGGATATTGCAAAAAAATTGATTTCATCATTTTGGGTCAGTAAAATAGTTGTAGCAGGAAGTAGTCGAAATCGATCAGGTGACTAAGTTAACGTAATGTGTGTGTGTGTGTAGTTAACTGTTTAGTTACAGTTAAATTAGCAGAATAGTCAGATCGTCGGACAAAATGCTTACAGAAGAACTATGCACATTCTGCGTTCAGATCCTGTAGGGGTCAACTTTGCATCTTATCTTTCTGCGGGATCCATAGTGTTTGTCGTGACTGGAATTGCAATAGAAAATAAAATAATACAGGATACGAATCAATGAAGGAGTCACTGTGTCCAGACCAGCTAAAACTGGAAGCTAAATCTTCCTCAAATTGCACCAGGTGTCTAATGTAGACCTAGACACGTCTCTAAAAGAATGGAATAGTCACGGCTGGACCGTCGCATCAAAACTCGGAATTTGAGTTCAGAACAGAAAGGGTTGTAACGTAACGAAATATCACGATATTTTTTGCGACCCTAATTATTCTGACAATAATGGTATATGAGCAGAGTTAGAGGTTTTGCAATATTTAACCAGTACGAGGTCGACTTTGCCTTTCATCCTTTTAGGGTCAATTAAATAAGTACCAGTTACGCACTGGAGTCGATGTAGTCGACTTCATCCCTTTGTCCTTGTTTGTTCCCTCTATGTTTAGGCCCCTGTGAGCAATAAAGAAATTAATATTTAACCAATACTTAACTTTTGTGCTTCAGGAAATACAAAATCCTTTTCTTTTTTTTTTTTTTCTGCTGAGTTCGATAAAATAAAGTACAATTAATTGCATTTCCCCCTGTAAAATGGGAGAAGCTGGTCGTTCAGAGAAATAAGGGAAGTCGTGTAGCTAGCCCTTGAGTTTGCTTCCCCCATCCCTGAGGTGGGTTGTATTAGCCTAAACAGGTTTATACAGCAGACCCAAATATGCTCCCCTCCATAAAAGCACCGCTCGAGGCAGACTATCTACCCGTCTTCAGATATGCCACAGAATAAGGGTTTCTTGGAGGTCAAGAATCGAATGCAATTAGAGCTGGCGATCTTTCGAATATTTAACGTACAAAATGCAACAAACTGCTCTGAATTCAAGTGAAAGGTGAACAAACAGTCGGTTTATACTCGACAATAAAAATAATAGGTGACTCATGTTCACATCACTTTACAACTGCTTTGTTTGGAGAAGCACTTTATGTCAGAGTCGAACATTACCAAATTTATAGTGACAAGGTAATTTTGATGGAGTTTTAGGTCACATCAAATATTCATATTTATCCATGCATGCATACATATTTCTCAATGAAGATAGCATCAACTGGTTCAATGCAATATTTAAAAAAAAATAAAACAAGAGAACATATTTATTGCCTTGTGTAATTGATTTCCGAAGATCTGTCTCACTTGAGCAAGTCGAGACTAAGTTTAATAATAATGGCGCCAAATGTGTTTCTCGATTAGAACCTTGAATTACAACCGTTTTCTGTTTATTGGGGCGGGGGTTCTATCTCTTTTTTTTTTTTTTTTTTTTTTCGTGAATGTCAGATATCTTTTGATAAGCAACAAAAATCGTAGCATAAAGAATTATTAAGTATTTTTTGTATGCTCCCACTTTTAATTTTCGAAAATTTTCTAAAGTCGACGACCAGGTTTCTCAGAAACAAATTTGAAGCCATTTAAAGCTTCAACAATATTTTAGATTTTAAAATAGTATCACATATTCTTTTATCTTATATTGTCAAGCAGCTTTGTTCTGGTAGTGTGTATTCGAGATTACGTCACATATTCTTTTTAAGGCAGTGGGTGCGGCTAATGAACTCAACGTACAGAGGGCATAAACGTACATAGACGTATGATAAATCTATAAATAATAATAATAGTATTTTTGTTACAGCTGGGGACGGTCTTTTGCCAATTAAACACACGCACTATTTATTTTGATCTTCTCTTTAGTTTTATTAGTATTATTATTTTTTAGTTTATTTGTCCGTCACAATTCTTTTGTCACACCTTCTGTGACCTCTACAGCGACTCTCTGTCTCATGAATGTGTAACGAAAGAACTTTGACGGACAAATAAGCTAAAAAGAAAATAATAATACGAATAAAAAACTGAAGTGAAGATCAAATAAATAATGCGTGTGTTTAATTGGCTGTTTGTAGACAGTTGAAAAGAATACCTTTAACAAGGAAAAAAAGATGTTTTTAAAAATGTTTTGTAGTTGCGGGTGGACCCCCTTAATCTCCTGGCAACCAACAGTTTTAGACCCAGTCCGCCACTGAATATATATATATATATATATATATATATATATATATAGTGAGAGAGAGAGAATACTAGTATTTAGAACCTTATTACCTTTTACTTATGATCTCAATGTACTCCAGAATTGGTTCCTATACATACCAAACTCTTCAACCTTTCCTCCAAAAGCTATATATTTTAAGTTATGAAAATATACGTGTCTTAGATCCAAGATAGGTTCCTTGTCATTCTTTACCAATTACCAGTCCATCAGTTTCATTTCAAATCTATCATAAACAATGGGGAAATGATATCAAATAAATGATAATTTCATTTATTCCTTATTGTTGTAATTTATCTACTCAGTGACCACCATGTTGTCTGAAAATCCAGATCCACCAACGAGCTGGTTTCATACTCTTGTAGGGAAGTGGTTATACACCATTAGGTGTACTCCGCTTCCGTACATTAAACTTCGTGAAGAAGACAACGGAACGCAGATTCTGAACAACACAACGATATTTATTTACAGTGGAATTCGGCTCACACTTGGAGGGAATTCGGTAGCTCGTCGCCTTTGGTTACTGAGACGCCGTCAATGAAGTTCGTGGTTATTTGTGTAGCTCTGGTGCTGGGTTGTGAGAGAGCTCTGTTAGACGTCTAGGCTTGATGGAGATCAGCGAACAAAGAGAGTGAAAAGAAGCGCGAAAGCTTGGATGTCGATGACTACGCATGTGCATGAGACTCTTCCTGTATTCTTTCTGGAACTAGTCCCTGCGCATGCGTGAATAAAAACTCCGGAAATGTCGTCTGCGATAAGGCGTCACTACACTCTAAAAAAACTTCATTGAAAGCAGTTTCCCTTGTTAGCAACCTTTTATATTTAACACGAGAATCTTTTAACAAAGCTGTCCTCTTAGATGTGATTAGATGTGATGTGCTATCGAATTTGTTTGTATATTGTCACAGTATGTACTTAGCAAGTACGATATTGTGATTGAGAAACAGCAGATGGTAGATAGTGTATTCTTTGTCCTGGATTTGCTGTTGTCTCAGTCTTACATTTTCTCTCCGATTCAGTTTTATTGCACTCTACTCACCTAACTATTGACTATTTTGCCACCCACTTCTTTCTAGCTTGAGTATTAGATTTAATTTCCAACTTTTATCCGGGTATTTCCTGACTAATTACAGCTATCCTTTTCCCCAAAACTATTCAAAATATTTAAAACAGGTGTTTTTTATCAACAATTTCTATTTGTTATACAAGACTCACACCATGTTTACACGTAGGAATATTTTGAACACATTATATCTTGTATGCAAGCAAAACAAATGATACCTGTGCGAACTAATTTTATCGTAAATAATGCATTTCATTCTCATAAATGAAAGGAATACGTACTTAATTACATGAATAACCTACATTAAAATACAAATCCCAAACCGAAGAAAACACAAACATGAGCAATAAAAGTAAACACAAAAAGAAGAAAAAAAAATCAATTTATAGTGCATTAATCGGTCGCACAGCAGAAGGTTCAACAGACTCTGCTGAAGCGAGGCAACACGTTTGTGGCATTACCACAGTCGATGGAAAGGCTAAGGTGTTGGAATAGCCAAGCATCCTCAGGAGCATCACCTGACACCTTGGAGATGCGAGCCACTAACGATGACAAGTATTTCCCTGTTAGCTGCCCAGCCCCTCAAATATCTCAAACGCCACTGGCTGGAAGAAATGGTTCACTGACAAGTCCTGTTGCTTAAGGATTAGGACTTTGGGGTAATAGCTATTATGAAAATCCCCACTTTAAAGTTCACGTCTTCACTATGGTTTATTAAAGAATCTCTACCTAATTATGTGATCTTTTACAAAAGCAATCAAGTCTCCATTTAATCAAACTCTACCATCTTAAAAAACAACAAAGAACACATTGAACAATAAAAAAAAAAAAAAAATAAATAAAACGGTTTTGTCATGGTTGGAACAATTTGGATCATAATTCTGCTCAATCTGCAGGAGAGTTTAAATCAGTGGTCCTCAACCTTTTTAATATGTGGGCCAGATCCCAAACCTGGAGGTTTTTAGGGATCCACATCAAGAAAATAAAACACAAAGAAAAATTTACTAAATTTATAGAGGGTAGACCATTGGGGGCTGCCAGAAGGATGCATGTGCTCCTGAGAGCTACAGCTGAAAACCCCTGGTTTAGAGACATGGACCACCACTTGTTATCCTTGAACTCTAGCTTATAGTATTTGATGATTTTTTTTCTAAAGCAGTATTATGAACATCATTTGAGATATTCACAATTCAGATGTAATACTTTAAGATACCTTTGTTGTTGTTTCATTGAGTTTAATTTTGCCGAGATGGGCTGGGTTTTCATTGCTTCAGTTTCTTGTATTTTATTGTCCTAAAAGAGCCATAGAGATTTAGTAGACACATTTCTGTTGTAATTATTTTTTATATAATAACAACTGTTGTTTTTATAAATGTCATGGAATTGATTCTAGTTGTTATATATAACACTTCATTTAAGTTAATCACCATAGATGTAATTATATTCTAGCAGAGATTTGTGGTTCAATATTTATGTCCTTGTCACAGTTTTCCTTATGTATTTGTATAAATACATTTTTTGTAAGTAGCATTTGAACATTTGAAAATGTTGAATTTATTCCACTTTATATCATTTACTTTCTAAATCATTCAATGTGCATTCTAAATTATTTAACACAAGCTAGAGTCATTTTGTTTATATTTTTGTATTTGAAAGTTCACACTGCTGTCTTTTTCATCTCATTATGCTCAACTAGTGCTTCTATGTTCATAAACTGTGATGATCAAATTAATTTTCTCCTTTTTCTCATTAGTAAATTTAATCATCGTCATCATTATCATTTAATGTTTGACTTCCATGCTAGCATGGGTTGGATAGTTTGACTGGAGCTGGCAAGCCAGAGGACTATACCAATCTCAACGATTTGTTTTGGTATGGTTTTGTAGGGAAGTGGTTATACACCATTAGGTGTACACCGCTTCCGTACATTAAATTTCTAGAAGAAACAACGGAACGCAGATTCTGAACAACATAACAATATTTATTTACAGTGGAATTCAGTTCACGCTTGGAGGGAATTCGGTAGCTCGTCGCCCTCGGTTACTGAGACGCCTTCTGAATGATTTCCGTGGTTATTTGTGAAGCTCTGGTGCTGACATGTGAGAGAGCTCTGTTGGATGTCTTGGATCGATGGAGATCAGTCAACGAAGAGACTGAGAAAAGGCGCCAAAGCTGGGTGTCGAACTCTACGCATGCGCATGAGACTCTTCCTGTATTCCTTCCGGAACTAGTCCTTGTGCATGCGTGGATAAAACTGCGGATATTGAACATATAACAGTCGTCTGCTATAAGGGGTCACTACATGGCTCCCCCGCGAGTGCCGAAAGCACGAAAATAGAAATTTGGAGGGACGCCTGAGGCAAGATGGCTACCGAAAACACCCACAAGATGTGGCACAAATATATACAATTGTGAGATACATGCATGCATGTACAAAAGAATTGACATTGACAAACAACCGTGATGACAACTGTCCAGGAAACTGGAATCATGCGATGTAAAGTCTG
>NC_068988.1:29489167-29500204 GCF_001194135.2 Octopus bimaculoides
CTGAAGCATCCACAGATAAAGAAAGCGGAGCATCAGGAGCGGGATGTGCAAGAACAGGAACGGATGATAACTCCTGTTTCACAGACTCAAAAGCAGATAACGCCTCATCAGTAAGAGTGAGTCCAGCATCCTTCTTAGAATGGCCTTGCAGTAGCCTCGTTAAAGGAAGTAGTTTGTCTGCACACCGGTCAATGAATCTTCTGTAAAAATTGACCATACCTAAAAAATGGACGTTTTGGCTCGACGGAGATCAGTCAACGAAGAGACTGAGAAAAGGCACCAAAGCTGGGTGTCGAACTCTACGCATGCGCATGAGACTCTTCCTGTATTCCTTCCGGAACTAGTCCTTGCGCATGCGTGGATAAAACTTCGGACATTGAACATATGACAGTCGTCTGCTATAAGATGTCCCTATAGTTTTTATGGCTCTGTGCCCTTCCTAATACCAACCACTTTGTAGAGGGGACTGGGTGCTTTTTACATGGAACCATGACTGGTGAGGTCTGCAACCACCAAATCCTAGAAATATTTTATTCTCATCAGAGCTTTTAATTACTGCCATCTTAACAATTATCTTCCAAGATCTGCTGATTTCTATGTTTTTATGTATTCAATTACTCTATTCATTGACTTTCATTCAGTCTCTAGAAACATCTCTGCTGGATTTCCTCTCTTTATTTCTTTACACTTTTTCTCTTTCAATCTCTCCTAATTACATTTCTATTTCAATTTCTTCCCATATCTTTACATTATTCCAATGCCAAAATATATGATTGTCCCTTAGAAAAACTATCTCTTACAAGATAAATCCTTCTTTCTATTTTTAAAATCCAAATAAACATTTAAAAGTACATTCAGGAAGTTAGCCCTCATAAATGTATTGTCAGCCTTCACATTTCTCACCTCTTAGCTGTAATGTTTGACCTTGCTGTTTTGTTTACCTTCTAAATTCACTGACACTAATCTTTGCTTTGAGAAGGGAGAAATATTTATTTCTTAGCAAGGACAAGTTTTGTATTCACAACCATTCTACAACTTAGCCTCCCCTGACTGGTACAAAACCAGTTTGTTGATTGGCTTTTGGAAGTTTATGTTATAAATAACAAATACTCTTCATAAAACTGCAGCCTTCACTCTGTATCCTTTGTGTTATGGTCATAGATTCTGTTTATTCCAGTACAATTAAAATCGTCTGTTACAGAAATGATGTCTCCTGGCACCTTCCATTGTAATAAATTTCACTAGAGCCTTATGATAACAGTCCTTCTATCCAGCTTTTTATCTGACATTTTGTGATTATGTATAGATTATATGGGAATCATGTAAGCAATCCCAACATTATAATTTTATCTATCTCTTCGACTAGAGCAATTATATTATCTCTCCACTTCTCAAACCACACTTATTGTCAGAAAGGTAGAGTTATTATAAGAAAGAACATATAGTTGCTTGTCTGTGGTTGATATAGCTGATGGGTCCATACATATTGAGTAAGTGACACCTGGGTTAGCCCTTGAATTTGCTAGTGCTCCACCTCCTATACAGTTTATACAACAGACTGAAAAGTGCCGCCTCCATATAAAAGCCACCCAGGGTGGACACCCTTCCCTCCCAGCCACTATATATATTAAATCATGTATGTTATGACATTTCTTCCATTTCTTGGACTCAACTTTTCTATGTTCTTACATTAGTACAAGCTAATTAAAACTGATTTGCTAAGAAGCGTTAAGGTACTTGATGACCCTGTCAGTACTCGTGCCACATAAAAAGCACCAGTGCTGGTGCCACATAAAAAGTACTGGTGCTGGTGACATATAAAAAGTACCTCATACATTCTGTAAATTGGTTGGCATTAGGAAGGACATCCAGCTGTAGAAACCAAGCCAATACAGACAATGAAACCTGATGTGGCTCCTGGTTTGTCAACTTCTGTCAAACCATCCAGCTCATGCCAGCATGGAAAGTGGATGTTAGATGATGATCTAGCTAATTGCTTGTATTATAGTATTTTTGTTTGTTTTAATATTCTTTATTAATCAGTTGTAATTTTCCCCAGTATATTTCACTTCTATTAAATTAAAATTAAAATTAATTTTTCTATAGTTCAGAGCTGTTAATAAACCTTATATATATATATATATATGATATGTATATAATTATACATCGTCAAAGAAATCATACTTTATTAGTTTCATTATATAGAATTTATCTCTATCTTATCTTACTTGAAATTATTCGAATTAAATCAACTAATCAAAGTGTATCCATTTTGATCAGTGGATAGTAGTTAAATAGTATAAGAAAAAATAATTAATGTGATAGTAATAATAGTAATTATGGCAAGGCTTCGAGAAATAAGGCTTGGGTTCTCACTTTTTGTTGACTTGCACACTGGCTTTTGACATCTGCTTCAATGCAAGTTGTTTAAAATATAAATGGTCATTGCATATTCATTTAATCATCCCAATGTTTTTAGGTTAATTTCAATTTCATTGTTTTCTATTAATCATTTTAATCATTATGACATCTCTTACAAAGTGTTATCAAGAATTAAAATCTGGCAGATTCTCATATCTAGAGATTTTTGTTTACAATGCTTGATAATTAATTGTGCTTACCAAATGGCTCAGCATTTCAGTTCTATTAAATAGAAATAAGCATTTTTATCTGCTGAATCAGGATTAGGAAATGTTGGAACGTGCTATCTAAAATGTTTACACATTAGTTGCTTTACAATCAATATCAAGTGTTACGTTTTTCTTCTCTTGATAAAAAAAAATTAGTCAGCAGAAGTCAGAGGAAATTCCCAACCATTGCAATCTTTTTCAGATTGTTGAAGTCAATGCGGTTGATATTCAGGTTGAATTTTTTGTACGAAGCCAAAACAGACACGAGCCTGAAGCAGCTCTTCAGCTTACCATCTCCAGTCAAACCTTCTAACCCATGCCAGTATGGAAAACGAACTTTAAATGGCAATGATGATGATGATGATAATGACAGTTTCACTCAAGGTCAATGACATTATTTTCCCAATAATTTTGAAGACTGAGAGATGACAAGATGTGTGATACAGGAGAGCAAATCTTCAATAATTTTGACCGTGCAGAATATGTATTACTGATCACTGAGAAAGTTAAAGATAACTGGTTTCAAATTTTGGCACAAGGCCAGCAATTTCGGGGAAGGGGTTAAGTTGGTTACATCAACCCCAGTGCACAATTGGTACTTATTTTATCGACCCCGAAAAGCTACAAATGTTTTCATCCGAGTAATGCCCCTACTAACTTTTTAAGCATATATGAAATTGATTTTAATCATTGCTGCTTTCATGTTTTTGTTTAGCTTCAGATCAGTTCTTATAATCAAAGACAGTTCAGCCATGACGATCTTGTTTATTAAGAGGTTTGTGGGACTAGTGTATCTAATATGTCCTGTGCTTACTCAAGATGGTAGGATATGATGCAAGGGTGTTCGACTGTTGTTTTTAGCCTGTTGAATGACCATATAGATACCTACATTCTCTCAGTCGGCCATCCACTCTCTCTTTCTTTGGCTCATGCAACCATTTAGAGGCTTCCTCAGTGACTACATAGAGACTCCCTTGTTGGCTTGTCTCTTTTATTTGATAATTATGTTGGCTATCTCCTGTTAGATTTTTCCATAAACCAGAATTGTTTCTTTTTGATGTGGGAATCAGTAGCAGGAGGAGGACATGTTTGAATATGATTACAAAGCTATTCAAAAACAAACATTGTTTTTGTTTTTTTATATAAGACAATTTCGCCAAACAAATGTCAGCCTCAATATATTTTGTAAACAGTGAAAGTGAATATTTTTAAAATGGTGATAGGGAAATTCCTTTCTTTCTTGTTAATATTTTGTTTCTATTTATTTATGTTTTGTTTTCTAATATGTTTAAATCCGGTTAGACATAGTTTAATATTGACTCAGTAACCATTTTGCATAATATTATACTCTCTTTACATTGAATATTATCATTACAATTAGTTCAATGCTGTTAGGAATTTATTGATTATTTATTTTGTCATGGATTTGTGATCTTAAAGAATTACAAATATTTGTGAACTTATTCCATAATTCATTATACTATTACAAATTCTTTGATGCACAGCAAATATTTTGTTTCCATATTTGGCGAATATCTGTGATTGATTTTTAACAATTGCTTGAATATTTTTGAAATGTATTCAAAGCCAACTTATAACTAAATATTTATTTTATATCTCAATACCTTTTATTTGTTTCACTCATTAATTCATTTCTACTTTACTTTACTTTTTTCTTTTGACATTTTTGTAAATTAAGACAAATATTTTCTCCAAGAACTTCAAATTTCATTTTATAATTTACAACTGATTATAATCTTTCTGACCTTAAATGATTAGTTTCATTTTAACAATACTAAAATATTTCACCCCTTGTTGGCAAAATACAACTTTAAATAAGTATCAATATCGTGAGTATCATCATCATCATCATCATCATCACCATCATTTAACGTCCACATTCCATGCTGGCATGGGTTGGACAGTTTGACTGGGGACTGGCAAGCCAGGAGGCCGCACCAGGCTCCAATCTGATCTGGCAATGTTTCTACAGCTGGATCCCCTTCCTAACACCAACCACTCCGAGAGTGAAGTGGGTGCCTTTATGTGCCACCGGCACAGGAGCCAGTCAGGTGGCACTGGCATCGGCTACGCTCAGATGGTGCTTTTTACATGCTACCAGCACAGGAGCCAGTTGGGCCATGGAGGCTGGCATCGACCACATTCGGATGGTGCTTTTTACATGTCACTGGCATGGGGAGCCAGTTGGGTGGCACTGGCAATGACTCATCCATGCATGGTGCTTATTGCATGCCACCAGCACAGGAATCAGTCAGGCTGCACTGGCATTGGCCACAACTACAATTTCCATTTGATTGTGTGATTTCAAATTTTGGCACAAGGCCAGCAATTTTGGGGAGAGGTTAAGTCAGTTACATTGATCCCAGGGCTTCACTGGTACTTATTTTATTAACCCCAAAGGAATGAATGGCAAAGTGAGCATTGGTTGAATTTGAACTCAGAATATAGATGGACAAAAGGCTGCAAAGCATTTTGCCTGTCGTGCTACTGATTCTGCCAGCTTGCCACCTAACCTTAACCCTAACCTCATGAATATATTAATATCAGAGTACATTCATTATAGTAGAGGTATAAGGCAGTGAGCTGGCAGAAATGTTAGCACACTGGGCAAAATGCTTAGTGATATTTTGTCTGTCTTTACATTTTGAGTTCAAATTCCGCCGAGGTTGATTTTGCCTTTCATCCTTTCGGGGTTGATAAATTAAGTACCATTTGCATACTGTTGTTAATCTAATCGATTGACCCCTCCCCAGATATTTTTGGTCTTGTGCCTAGAGTAGAAAAGAATATAGTAGATGTATGCTTATGTTAAGGATGTAAAGTAATAAGTAAGTTGGTTTGATGAATAACAATAAATACAAACTGTCTTAAGAGGGCTGAGTTTTGGGAATGTAAAATATCAGAATCACAAGTTTCAGCCTTTAGCTGCAATAAAGCCAAATACATGACCATGGTTTGTTGATAACAAGCACAAGAAATAGTATTAGTTCCCTCAACCATAATAAATAAAAGTTTAGAATATCAATAATTTAACCAGGTTGTCTTTGCAGGATTACTTTTTGTAGACATTGTTTGACATAACTTTGCACATATTATAAGATGGGAGAGAATGTCTCTGCATATTTCAAAATAATCATGAAGTTATTTGATTTCCAATAAATAATTTCCTGCATAATAGATTAAAAATATTTCCTCATAAATCTCCATGTGGTTAGAATATTGAGTATGAATTGAAGTCTGTAAAATTTCCAAACTTATTGGATTATTTACAGCCATACAGCTGGTCACCACTAGTCCTGATCTTTCATCCTCTTTTATGTAAAGTCCAGCAATCTTGAAATTTGGCTCACCATTTTTTCCATGACATCTTAATCTGCAGATATTCTCCATTGATGGCATTGACACATTTTCCCCCCAATAATAATAATCCATTCACCACGATGGCACCTGTGCCCAGCGTCGCCTTCCTGGCACTTGTGCTGGTGGCACGTGTAAGACGTTCGAGCGAGATCGTTGCCAGTGCTACTGGACTGGCTCCTGTGCAGGTGGCATGTAAAAAACACCATTTTGAGCTTGGCCATTGCTAGTACCGCCTGGCTGGCCTTCATGCCGTTGGCACGTAAAAGCACCCACTACACCCTCGGAGTGGTTGGCATTAGAAAGGGCATCCAGCTGTAGAAACTCTACCAAATCAGATTAGAGCCTGGTGTAGCCATCTGGTTCACCAGTCCTCAGTGAAACTGTCCAACCCATGCTAGCATGGAAAACGGACGTTAAACGATGATGATGATGATGATGATGTTGATCACATGTTCACAACAACATGCACAATAAATAATTTACCATGTTGATAGTGCAAAATACTATCATACAATATCGAACTGTTAGATAACAAATAATGTTTAATTGCTAATAATGCATCCTAAACCATCATTTTCATTATTGTTTCAATGAGTTAGTTTTACTAGTTATATTTTTATTGTTCTAACTTAAAACTCTTTAAGACAGCCATATCCTCTATCAGTATGGAGTTAATATAATAATTATCAGTAAAATGTTAATTTTGAGTTGTCTATTTTTTCAATTAGCTACACTCTTTCCTCTCACAGAAAGGGTGCCAAAGCAAAACCACTTATGTTGTTGCTGCTGTTAGTCCTGAATCATGTAGACATCTGATCAAAGACATTTTATCCATGATCTTCCCCTCTTTTTCTATATACATTTCCCAATGTATCTATCCTTTTTAAAGATGATGTTGGCTCTTGTTTCTAGCTGGGCAACTGTGCTCAAAGGGCTAAAGTAAAGTGAGTGCACTAAATTATTTATGGGGTTTGATTTGGTGTTTCACTTCACTGATTTTAAGTCCTGTCAAAGATGAGATGTTGTTTATTTATTTAGTTTGAAGTTGATCTTTAAGTATTAATTTCATACTCAATTCCAATGCTCCTGATCTATTAGAAAGAGCAAGTAAGATCTGAATCTCACTATCTTTAGGACTTTAAATAGTATAAATTAAATTAGTCAAGACTGGGAATCAGAAGCCAAATTAGAATATTAGAATATCAACATATGTACCTCAGAAGATAGTAATTTTGCAGATCAGATGTATTTCTATATAAACTGAGCTAACTGATCTATATTGTAATGGAAATAGTTATGAACTCCCATCTGCTCTGAAAGCTGGTATTGCTTTTTTCAACTCAACCATTTTACCATTTAACCACACACCGGTTCTGATAAATTTCTTTATGGACATTTCCACTCACTCTTCTGAATGTGAGTAGTGATGCAGTTCCACTACAACAAGAAGCTGCTTGTTCCCACCTCTCATAATTTAAGTCCACATTTTCTAACATAAAGCTTCCCCCACCATCTTGGGTTTTGTAGCCTTGCAAGCTCACTAGTACCAGTGGCATGAATAAAAACATCTAATACATGGATATGAAGTGGTTGGCATTATGAAGGACATCCAACCATAGAAATCAGGACAAAGCAAACACTGTCCAACTCATGCTAGCATGAATCATCATCATCATCATCATCATCATCATCACTTAATCCATTTTTCATGCTGGCATGGGTTGGACGGTTTGACAGGGGCTGGTTAGGCAGAAGATTGCACCAGGCTTCACTGTCTGTTTTGGCTGGGATTTTACAGCTGGATGCCCTTCCTAACACCAACCACCTTATAGAGTGAACTAAGTGCTTTTTACATGGATATTATATGACAATGATATGTGGAGTCCTCAAATTTCACTTCATTTATATTTTTGGTCATGCATTTGAGTTGAAAACATCACTAATTAACTTTTCCATTTATTCTGCAATGATATCAGTTTTAGTGTAATTCTGACATAGAAGAATTTGCTATATGTACGTGTCAGATAAAGAAAAAGGCATTAACTTTCAATAAATTATATTTATTTGTTTCCACTATCTTTGCTTTACTATTAATAATGTAATAGTGTTTAAACCAGTAGCTGTTTTGACATTGTGGCCTGTGCACCTTGTGTGTGGAAAGGCTTTCTTAGGTGTGGCTTGAGAACACAACCAATATTTTATAACTTATCAAATTTAAATCCATATGCAACAAACATCAAATGCAAAATTTAAGTGAAGATATTTTTCATTTATTATTTCCAGCTTACGTTTTGAGTTCAAATCTTGCCGAAGTTGACTTTGCCTTTCATCCTTTCAGGGGCAATAAAATAAGTACCAGTCAAGCACTGGGGTGGGGGTGGGGTCAATGACTTCACCATCCCTTCAAAGCCATGTGTCAGAATTTGAAACCATTATTATGATTGTTATAAATATTTTGTGTTGTATCATCGAAAAAATAAATAAATAAACGTTTTATGAATGATATTATTTAGAAATGGATTGAAGCTTTCTGTATCTGTGAAGGATGATCGATATGTGCATCAGAATATCAAGAATCGCTAATAATTCGAAAATATCGGTTTATCAGGAGTTTTCTCCCTTATATTACTTCTTGCTATTTAATGCTTGTGGAACTGTGTGTATGTGAAGCCCTGTCGCAATCGATACTAATCTTACCGTCACTGGATATTTTAATTAACATAATCATTTAGCTTTCTTAAACAATTTATTTATGTGTTATGGACAGTGTTTTAAATGTCGTAAATAGCCAAAGGTCGACTGAAATGTTCATCCTTTGTCTCCTTAATGCTCTGAAAACTGGTCTTGTGTATGTGTTGTATGAATCCTTAAAGTTCCCCAAAGAAATAAATTTTTACTCTATTGTATAGGATATACATATAAGGCCTAACAAATAATTCCTAAATTCTAGTGAATAGTGAGATTACCGTATATGAATTTTACTTAAATATGTATATATCATTATTCAGTTTATTTCAGAGTTTCTTGCCAATAGAGAAAGAACCGGTTTCTAACCTACATCCAAGGCTCCTTCATTGGAATTTCAATATCAACAACAGAGTATTTTTGTTTGTTTGTATGTATGTATGTATGTATGTATGTACGTATGTATGTATGTACGTATTATGTATGTATGTGCAGATTTGTATGTTTTATGTATGTATTCTCATGCATATAGTTGCATATCTAGACATGCTCATATATGTTTATAGTGTATTTACTAAATCAATACGTTAAAATAAATAAACATGAAGGAGGTTCACTAGAGGTTCACTACCTTCCAGAATGGTATGACTATATAATTATTGAGGACCTCCAAGGGTACCACAATAATTTGTTCTATCACTCGTGCTGTCTGTCCTTGCAATGCACACGCATCCTTACACTTCACACACACTGTATGAGAGACACTATTTACTGGTGACAGTCTAATCATACCTTTTCACATCACAACAGACAAAATTACCCAACAATTCTAGACATACAAATGCATGAACACTAGCTCCACAGGAACATGTTAAAAGTTTTATGAAGCAAGCTAATCACTATGAATGCACAAGCAACAGACAAGAATGTCATTTTATATTTTACAAGTTATTTAATGATATCTTTTAATTGTTTTAGCCATTAGACTGTGGCCATGATGGAGTATTGCTTAGAAGGATTTAGTCAAATAAACAAATCAACACCGTTACTTATATATTTTTCAAAGTCTGCTACTTATTCTATTGATCTCTTTTGCTGACCCACTAAGTTACAGGAATGTAAACAAACTAATACCAATTGTCAAGCAGTGGGGGAACAGATTCTCTATTCCCACACACACACGCATTCATGTATATATGTATATATATTTATACAATTGGCTTCCTCACAGTTTCTATCACATAAAACTAATTAATACACTTAATTTTGCCCTCTTTAAATTTTGGCTTCTGTTAGGAATCTTTGATGATTTGATAAAATGATTTTTAGAATTCATGTAAATAATATTATTTCATATAGGGAACTGACCCATGTCCATTTGGGTTAAAATTGTCATTTAGGTCTTTACTTTCAATATGATATCAAAAGTCAACCTTTGCATCAATTTAAAATGACTAGTTGCTGGATTCTCCACTTATATGGCATTATTTTAAACTTATTAGTTTTTCTCATCTCCATTACAAATACGATATTTTTCATTTTCTTTCAAGACCCAAAATAAATGTGTTATTGTAGTAGTGAGAGCTCTAAAATATTTAGAGTATTGAACCAAAAATTTAATTAATTAAAATTAATCTTGCAATAAGGAAGAGGGTAACATTAGCTCACAGATTAATGTTAATCAAATCTGCTTAAAGTAAAGGGGTACCTCTGAAATTTTTAATTACATTTAATGAATAGACGCAAACATTAGTTCATGAACTAAAATGAATTTAATCTGATTTTTTGGTGTGTTTAGTCAACTAGCTCTTTCAGCTGGCATATCATTGATGAGGCTGCGAATGGTGATGAAAGGACTTTGAAAAAAACCAAGCTGATTGACTGATTCACCAAACAATTAATCAAACAATTGATGAGTTAATTGGTCAACTGATTAACCAATTGATTAATAATAATAAAAGAAATTAAATTGAACCAATGCAAGTTATTGTTATTGGCATAATGATCTGTCCAAGGTACAATATAATATGTTTAACTCTTTACCATTTGAACCAGCCATATCCAGTTGAAATATTCTACCTGTTTTATGTTCAAACTGGCCTGATCTGGTTTCTCACACCAACCCTACAATATCATTCTAAAAATTAACAGTTCTTGCCTGGTACTTCATTTTCTCAATCCCAAAACGATGAAAGGCAAAATTGAACTGGGTGAGATTTGAACTCAGCTTTTTGTCAAACCTGCTAACAATTCTGCTAGCTTGGCACCTACACGAATTCATCATCATCATCCATCATTTTGAATCCAGGTTTTGTCCCCATTATCAGGGGTGGCCAGATCT
>NC_068988.1:29500912-29523293 GCF_001194135.2 Octopus bimaculoides
ATAAATTGTAAATGCAAAAATAAAAAACAAAAACACAAAGGATTCTGTGGTACACGTGTTTCAAGCTTTATAGTTTTATAGTTGTTACATCAGTGTATAATTGACAATATAAAGCTATCTTCAGCCGCAAATGTATGTATTCTCTCCCAAGAATTATATCACATAGGCGTTAAAGGAGATGTACTCTCAAAGACCACAAAGCTAACTTCAAAGTCTTTATGCAATGTATAAGTTGTCACCACTGCTGCTGCTATGGTTGTTGTTGTTGTTGTTGTTGTTGTTCTTGTTCTTCTTCTTCTTCTTCTTCTTCTTCTTCTTCTTCTTCTTCTTCTTCTTCTTCTTCTTCTTCTTCTTCTTCTTCTTCTTCTTCTTCTTCTTCTTCTTCTTCATCATCAAGGTGGCGAGCTGGCAGAATTGTTAGAACGTTGGACGAAATACTTAGTGGTATTTCATTCATTGCTACATACTGAGTTCAAATTCCACCGAGGTCAACTTTACCTTTCATTCTTTCGAGGTTCATAAATCAAGTACCAGTGAAATACTGGGGTTGATGTAATCAACTAGCCTCTTCCACCAAAATTTCAGGCCTTGTGCCTATAGTAGAAAGGATTATTATTATTATTATTATTATTATTATTATTATTATTATTATTATTAAACCCATGTTTAATAATATGACAGACATACACTATATTTTGTTTCACCATGAGTGTTCTAAGAGTTCATGAGCAATTACTGCTCCAGAATCTTCCATGTCTCGACCATAGTTTTGGAAGGATGTTCATAGTTCATCATCCCAAGAGTCAGTTCCTAGAAGATAACTTGTCTGCAGGCATATAATAACAAGATGAGTGACACTCCATTGCATTACTTCAGGGTTGCACAGCATTTAAGCGGTTGTACAAAATTATATTTTAACATGAATAGCTTTAAATGTATTATGAATTTACAATGAAGGCCTGAGATAAATGAGCTCATCAAATATGTACATATGCAAAAGAGATTAAAATAATTTTGTTAAATGGCTCTGAGGTAAAACTTCAAGACCAGATGGTTTTCTAGCTTCATTATTTAAGCATATAATACCAATATTGCCTAACTATTGCAGCTTCTATATACTTAGAAAAATGGATAGATAATTTATCTGAAACATCTGTAATTTGGTTCAAGAGCTTTGTGATCTTCGAGAATATATTTCTATGTTTAGAAGCATTGAAAATAAACTTTTATATATTCATTTTATTTCTGCTTTCTTTGATTCTATAATTTCACAAAGACTGAAACTCCAAAGTGCCAAGTTAACTTGTCTCTTTCTTTTTCAACTTCAATAGAATCTTCTGGAAGTTCTCTTTTATTTTGATATTTTCTATTTCTAAAATTCTATTTAATTTTGATATATGTCTTGTGGATTTAGTTGGTACTTCTTTAAAAAAGTTAAAATCAAAAAAGCATATTCAGATTTACAAGAAATTTTTTTCAACAATGACACGAAATGGAACAAGCATAGTACGTTAAAATTGGAAAGCGAAATCAATCAAAGAAGCTATGTACTTAAGTTCTAAATGAAATAACATTGATTGCAGTATAAATTTATCATCAGAACTTATTTAATTATTTATGCCTGTGTGATATTCCAACTTACAAAGCTGAAAAGAACTAAAAATTCCCATTTAAATTATGCTATAAACTTGTGTTGGCTATGACTATGGATGTACCATATCTCTTCTTTCATCATCATTGTGCTAAGTCTATGTGTTAACTACTGCACCAACATCCACCACCAGGGTCTTGACCATGGTTTTGGATGGATGCTCAGCTTCTCATTGGTCAGTACCCAGATGATTACTTGATTGCAGAATTGTAATTGCAAGATGAGTGATACTCCAGTGAATTATATCAGGTGTGTAGAACATTTAATTGGTTATACAAAATGGTCATCTCTTAACATCCAAGATCTGTGTCTCTGTTCTTTAATGTACCAACAAAAATATAAGGTTTATATATGTTGGAGTTCTTTAAAAATTGCAGACCATAATTAACAAAGCTAATGATGAGTGCTGACTGGGAAATATTGTCAGCTTTAATATTTTCATCACCTCAGCTCAAAGTTCACTTGTAATAAATGACAATGATGCTTTCAGGAAAGTAGGAGACATTTTGTCTCAGCTTTTTTGGTGCTGCCTATTTTGATGCAGACTTATTTGGCACTAGATGTTTAAGTGTTTCATTTGTTCTTTCCTTCTGTCTGTCTGTCTCTCTCTCTGTCTCTCTGTCTCTCTCTTTCTTAAGAAAGTTAAAGTGTTTATGTCAACTGTGCTCAATCAATACAGTGTAATGTCTCTCTCTCTCCTTCTCTCGCTCTCTCTCCTTCTCTCTCTCTCTCTCACTCTTTCTAAGTATATGCATATATTTCTGCACTCGTGTGTGTGTGTGCTTTTGCCTCCAGCACTTAAACGCACTATTGTCGAAATAGGTTGAATGTCCAGTCAGCTGTGCCAAATCATTAGCATCCAGAGAACTGCACCCAATCAATTGTCTCGTTGCATTTCTAGAATCATCAGAAGTGTTTATCTCACTTGAAAGATCAAACAGATGCTGAGGATTCATTTTAGGATCTGAGCAGAGAATCAAACCTACTGTTTTCTAAAACTCTTTGCTTCTGTCACAGTATCTAATTATATCCCTTTTATTGGAACTGACACAAATGTATAACAAGAAATAAACAAACATAATTATGACTATATATGGATATAGACTGGTTTTAAAAGAAATGTATTTCTTCATTATGAAAGTTATTCAAAGCCTAAAAGAAAGATTTTCATAACTAGTGGAATCATTGTCATTGGCAGCAGCAGTGGTGGCATTGGCATCATTGGCATTGTCCTTTAACATCCACTTTTCCATACCCACATGGGCTGGCTGGAATTTGTCCAGGCAGATTTTTCTGTGGTAGTGTGCCCTTCCTACTAACTGTCACTTCTTTCCAAGTAAGCTGTTATTTCTCCATGATCAGACATGTTTTTGTTGAAGACTGGAAACAAAGGACACTTCTTGCATGATAATGATGCTAGTTTATAACTATCACGAAACTGCAAGGCATGGGAACAGTAACACATGCTGAAATATGACAAGACTCCTGGAGAGGAGGAAATTCAGTTTGAGATGTTGAAGACCTTAAATAGTGAAAGTATTCTCTGGCTGACTTGTGTACATCACATGGCTTGGACCTCTGTAAAGATACCAAAGCAATGGCATTCTGAAGCGGTCATCTCAATTTTTAAAAAGGGAAATGAGTGAGTGCTCTAATTATAGGGTAATCGTTTTGTTGAATCTCTCCAGTAAAGTCTACATCACATATCTGGAAAAGAATTGTAAAGATATTGTTAAGCCCAAACTAGCTGAAGGATGGTGTGGCTTTCATGCTGGACACTGCACTATCAACCAAATATAAAAGTTTTATTAATGAAAACAAAAATATCTAAATTTTAAATTGATCTTTTAAATAAGTAGAAAGTTAGAAAAATAAATTTTATAGAAATGTTAGTTAAAAATGCTAATTATTACCGGAGGAAGATTTCCATCCAATAGTCATTTGATCTGAATTACTTTCTTGAGGCTTAGACTCTTTTAGTTAAACAAATCAGTCTTTCCATTAAATTGTTACTGTTTAGACCTATTCTAAATCTTCGTTCTTCTCTAATTTTTCAGTAATTCAAATTATTATAAATCAATAAATTTTTAATTTGTTGCCAACTTTTTATTCAATGCTGTATGACTTGAGGCAAGAATTTTTTTCAATGTTTCAAATCATGACAAAATATTGAAATTGTTTTATGAGCTCTAAATATTTTATCTTTTCAGGTATAATTACCTCTTTGCTATTAATGTTTCCTGCCTTTTGAAAATTGAGTCTGCTGATTCTTATTAGATATTCCAATCACGAGTTAAATATACAGGCCATTATAAAATTTAAATATGCTCTTCATTTGATAAAAGTCTCTATTATTGATTAACATATTCTACTGCCTGTAAAAGCTATCGATATCATAGCATGTGGTTGAAATCTCTGGTGCGATTTACATGAACATTGTCTTGCAATTTATATGAGTTTTGTCTTTGTATGTTTGAAGTAAAAAAAGTAATGTTAGAACATAGTATATATATTTTAATATTTTTGAGAGACTAATATATTTGAAAGACTATCCATAAAAATAGTCTTGGGTGTAACCATTTGAAGAGTTTGATTGTTATTTTAGAGAAAAGTACTTAAGGAAGACAAATTAAGTTTTGTTATAATTTCATTTTTAATTAGTTTCTTGTAGTCTCCATATAATATCAATTTGTCAACATTATTTTGTTAACATCTGGCATTTTTAGCTAATTATCACTATCATAGTTTAATATCCACTTTTCAATGCTTGGATAGGATTTATTGTAGCAACTTTTCTCCAGTTTGGTACCTTTGTATAGCCAAGCCCTACCTGTTTCCTATCATGGTGGTAATATTTCCTCATTGCAGGTTATGTTTTCACAGAATATTGGAAATTAACGACTCTGCTTGTATAACAGTGACACTCATAATTATCACACTATATTATGACAAATAGAACCTAAACATGGGCACACTCACCTCTAAACACACACACACACACACAAACACACACACACATGTATATATGCACACGTGCTTGTGTAGATTTGTCAAGCCAAGTGAGATCGTAGTCGTGGCCAATGCCAGTGTAAAAAAGCACCCACTACACCTTCGGAGTGGTTGGCATTAGGAAGAGCGTCCAACCGTAGAAACCTTACCAAATCAGACTGGAACTTGGTGCAGCTCCCCGGCTTACCAGTTTTCAGTCAAACCGTCCAACCCATGTCAGCATGGAAAACGGACGTTAAACAATGATGATAATGATGATGATGATTACACACACACGCAACAGGTTTCTTTCACTTTTTGTCTACCAGACTCACTTACAAGGCTTTGGTTGGCCCTGGGCTAAGATACTTGCTCAAGGTATTGTGTAGTGAGACTGAACTCAGAACATTGTGGTTGGAAAGCAAGCTTCTTAACCACAGGACTGTGTCTGTGACTATTAATAACATCATCATCATTATCATCATCGTTTAACGTCTGTTTTCCATGCTGGCATGGGTTGGACGGTTTGACTGAGGTCTGGAAAGCCAGCAGCCACACCAGGCTCCAATCTGATCTGGCAATGTTTCTACAGCTAGATGCCCTTCCTAACACCAACCACTCTGAGAGTGTAGTGGGTGCTCTTTACATGCCACCGGCACAGGAGCCAGTCAGGTGGGCTTGGCATCGATCACGTTCAGATAGTGCTTTTTATGTGCCACCAGCATGGGAACCAGTCAGTGGGGGACTGGCATCGGCCATGTTTTGGATTTTGAAAATTTCATGCTCAGAAAATAGAGGCACAATAACTAATGAAACATAGTGACTGTAAAGTTAAGTTGTTGAACAATTGGTTATATGCAATGAATTCAGATGTTTAACTCGCTGTTGTAGTATGCTTCCGGATAAGGTTTGCCTGACTGACAGAAACCGATTTGTATTCCTTATTTGTGAATTGGGTGGCCAATAGTGTGAAGAATATAAAGTAAGTTGTAGAAGCGATTGTTTCAATGCAAAACCACCTAATTCTTGGGAAACTTAATGTAAAAGAAAAGTTAAAAATGAAAAGTTAAAATGAAGTATTTTATGTGCTTAATCATTAAAATATTAATCCAAACCTTTAAAACAATATTGAAAATACTTGATAATTTCATTATTGCTGGATGGTTTCCTAGACAATTTTATTATTAATTGTTATTAAAAGTCGATCATAAATTTAATTTCATTGCTGCTTGTTAATAATTTAGTGATATATATATAGAAAATATTTATAAGCTATTAATGCTCTTCGAGTTACTTCACTTAGAAGAGTATTCATGTATTGCCTGTATAGTTTCTGAATCAATTCCTATGTGGCATGCTTTACATATGAATGTTTTGGTTGGTCTGTTAGATAACTGAAAGAGAATATTGAAATATGACATAGTATGTTACTGAACAACGTATCTATGGCTTAATGAATTAAACTTTCTTCTGCAACATTCGTATTATTGTGACAGAGTCATTGGTTCAATGATGTAAAGACACCAAACTAGAAGCTTAGCCATATTTTGATCCAGACCTCTCAGTCTGTGTCCAAATTCTATGAAGGTTGCTTTCTGTTTTCATCTCTCTCAGTTCAATAAAATGTGTAATAAACTGGAATTGATTCAGTTGACTATGCTACTCCCTTTGTAAAACTGGCTGCTGCTGCTACTACCACCAGCACCACCAGCACCAGCACCACCAGCACCAGCACCACCACCACCACCACCACCATCATCATCGTCGTTGTTGTTGTCATCATCATCATCATGTTGACAGTCACTTTTCCCTGCTTCCATGGGTTGGATAGAGTTTATTTAGGCAGATTTTCTACAGCCAGATGCCCTGCCTGTTGCTGACCATTACTCGTTTCCAAGCGGAGTAATATTTCCCCATGGCCAGACATATTTTTGCAGGATATTGGAAATGAATGGTGCTCATTTACAACGGTCAGGCAATGTCAAGACAGAGATACAAACATATACTGTCTCCTCTTTCTCTCTTTCTCTCTCACACACACACATACACGCGCATGCACACACACACACACATACATACACTCACACGCAAGCACACACACAAACATGCGCACGTGTGTGTGCATGTATACAACAAGCTTCTTTCAGTTTCTGTGTTCTAAATCCACTCACAAGCCTTGTGTGTAAATAACAAGGCAAACAATATAACAGCAAGACAACAGCTTGCTTTAAAATGTGTGTTTACTTTTCAAAGCCATGCCCAGCACAAGTACATGCACATATAGATTTGTTGTGTATTTATTGTATAAGACATCAGCACTACCTTTTCTTTGTAGACCAATTTTAGTTTTAAAATACTCTTTTTTCATTGGTTGAAGTCCAACATGAAGTTTGTGTAAGTCTTACACTCCTCTGCCTCCATTTCTTATTTTTTGTGTCATGTCATTATTCTTATATCTTTTACTTGATTAGTGTGGAGGTGCAATGGCCCAGTGGTTAGGGCAGTGGACTCACGGTCATAGGATTGTGGTTTTGATTCCCAGACCGGGCGTTGTGAGTGTTTATTGAGTGAAAACACCTAAATCTCCACAAGGCTCCTGTACTCTTTCACCAATTTTTCCCCTCACCAACCACATGGTTCTGGGTTCAGTCACACTGCGTGGCCTCTTGGGCAAGTGTCTACTACTATAGCCTCGGGCCGACCAAAGCCTTGTGAGTGGATTTGGTAGATGGAAACTGAAAGAAGCCTGTCATATATATGTATATGTATGTGTGTGTGTGTGTATGTTTGTGTGTCTGTGTTTGTCTCCCTAGCATTGCTCGACAACCGATGCTGGTGTGTTTATGTCCCCATCACTTAGCAGTTCAGCAAAAGAGACCGATAGAATAAGTACTAGGCTTACAAAGAATAACTCCCAGGAGTCGATTTGCTCGACTAAAGGCAGTGCTCCAGCATGGTTGCAGTCAAATGACTGAAACAAGTAAAGAGGAAGAGTAAAGAATATTCACACACACATGATAGGCTTCTTTCAGTTTCTGTTTACCAAATGCACTCGCTAGGCATTGGTCAGCTTTGAGCATACTAGAAGGCACTTGCTGAAGATGCCATGCAGTGGGACTGAACCTGTCACTGTAAACCAATATTGCTGCTTTCCTACTTAATTGGTTTATAGCAAAATGACCAGCAATGACAAGATAAAAAAGCTGTATGGCTACATTGTCTCTAATTAACATTGGTGTACCGAGTACATTTAGATATTTAGGTGTAAAGATATTAGTACAATTCTTGCATGATAATTGACAGATTAAATTACAAAGTAAAACGATCCCTTGATGAAATATGCAAAGCTAAGATGAAAGTCATTATAAATCAAGCTTTAATTTACTAAAAGTTCCTCTGACACCTAGCAGAACTATTGAAATAGTAGTTTACAAGAGTAATTATTGCAGCAATGGTAATTGGTTGTAATTGCCGAATCTTTCAGAAATTTAGCCATATTTACATGAAATTATTTCATTCTTTCCTTCCAAAAATGTAAAACTATATACATACACACACACACACACACACACACACACACCACACACACACACACACACCACACACACACACACACACACACACACACACCACACACACACACACACACACCACACACACACACACACACACACACACACACACATATATATATATACATACAATATTTTTAGAATATCTCAAAATTTCAATATTTGAGTTTAATCCTATCTTATGATAGGTCTTTTGATATTTTTTCTTCTTTCTTTTCTTTTCAGTTTTTATTAGTTTCAGTCATTAGACTGCAGCCATTCTGGAGCACCACCTTGAAGAATTTTTAGTCAAATGAATCCACACCAGTACTTTTTTATTAAAGCCTGGTACTTATTCTATCGGTATCTTTTGCTGAACCGCTAAGTTATAGTTTGACAAAATTGGCTGGTACAATAAGTACAAGACTTACAAAGAATAAGTCCTGGGGTTGATTTGTTTGACTAAAACTTCTTAAGGTGGTGCTCCAGCATGGCTGCAGTCAAATGACTGAAACAAGTAAAAAAATAAAAGAGTAAAAGAATACCTCTTCATAAGAATCAAGGCTTGCCAGGTTATCATTCTCATTCCTAAAGTTGTTTTTGCAAGATGAGATGAAATGTCTCTGAGTTTCGGGATGTACACAATAAAGATCACATTAAATATAAGATGTCAGGTAGAATAGATTTCCATGGATGGAATTTTAGATTTTAGAGTAAACGTCATGGTTTTCCAGGTGACACCAACATAATATTCATTTCAGGTAGGGTAGTATGGGATTGAGAGGCTTGCTAGGGCACTTCTGTCATGCAAGAAAGACTTCAGTTTGGAAGACATGAAGGTGAGTTTTCAATCTGAGTGGACATAACTGAAAATAGAAAATGATGTAGCCAAAGAAGACATGACAGTTTATGAAGAAATGTTGCAATGAGGAGAAGCAAAAGGAAATTGTGAATATTTATTAATGTCAGTCAACAGATGTTTGTTTCTTGTTAGTGGACCCATTAAATCAATGCTTATGTGATCAAAGAGACAGATTTAATTAACTGATGTGGTTTCTGGACAATAGTATTGTAGATTTAGCTTTTGACAAATGTAACAACCAAAAAACAATTTATTTACATTTAATGTCATTTTACAAATGCAGAAGATTTTGTAGCTGAACAAATTAGGTCAACTGCTTCAAGCCAGGGCAGCAGAGAAATTTGTGCAGTTCTAAAGAGGTTACCCTGTGAAACACTTCTCCAAAAATATGTGATAGAGTATTTCTTGAGAGCACGACGTAAATTTCAATCTCCAGTGTGATATTTTCTAATTCTTAATTTTACTTTTATGTGTTATGTCAAATATATAAGCTACAACTATGCTCGACTCTTTAATAAACAAAATAAGAAAAGCAGGACAAAATATTTTCAAAGATTATTTCTGTCACAAATTTTACCTGATACATGTACTTTTATTTTTATTCTTTTTCTTTTTTTAATTATTAAACTGTAGTAAATCCACTCATTGACTTAAACTTACAAAAGTTTTTAAAACAATTTGTCCATCATTCATAACAATGATGCTACTAATAATAATGAGGTTAACTGTCAATTAGTTATGTTAAAACCTTTTATCATTTAACGGCAATTTTTGTGGTTGATAAGACTACCGTGATTTTGTTTTTCTTATTTCTTTTCTTTGTATGACTCATGGCGCATGATTTTTGAATATGTTTTCAGTATCTTAATATTCTTTGCTCATCTTCAACTTCAAACATTGTGTACATGAAATCTAGTAAGAAGCTGTTTAATTACAGGAAACCACTTTGCTTTTATTGTCCTATATATGTTGTGGGCTGATTATACACAGGAGTTTGTCAAGTGAATATCTGTTTGCCTATTGTATTTCTGATAACAACAGATTACACATAATCTAGTGTTTGTACGATAAGACAGACTATTTAACTAGATATTTTATTTTGATGAAGTTTTGAATTTCAGACACCAACTGTTAATCTTTTTAAGTATATTCATAATTCAGTATCTCCCTAAAATTTAGATTCACAAAAAGTATCAAAATTTTAGTATGTTTACATTAATGTAGGAAAAGTATTGTGTTTGTTTGTAGATAACAATATGACTGTGACATTGTAGTGGAAACCAAGGAATGCTAAGAAATAGAAACTTTGTAAATGTTTAAAAAGGCAAATGCCTTAAGCCATCACAAAATGAATATATAGAAACTAATAAGAATTAGAACTGATCTAATTTGGTTATTCGAAAAATAATATAACCCTTTGATGTTCATGCTGAATAGAATAAATCAACCCTGCTGCGATAGTCGGTGGATGAATATACAGAAATCTTTTATTAAGTTGATGCAGAGCTAAACAGATATTGGTTATTATGCAAAAGAAACACCGACTGTTGTTGCTAGTTATTATCATTGCGATGTTCTGTCTCAGAAGTTTTGTACTGAAATTGAATTTTGAATTACTGAATATACTTCAATATCTCCTTCAAAAGAAATTTATGATCAGCCTACAATTTGAAGGTTGGCTATGATTGCCTAATTTAGTTACTTATTCAGTCAAAACTGAGATTTTCATTTTGAAATAATAAATAGTGGCATCCACTTAAATGACTAACATTTAGAAGTGAAAGACGCCTAAATCAAATGAAATTCTTTGAGAAAATCTGTTCAATAATTTTGTAAACAATAAAGATGAATGTAGAGTGAGGTGTCAGTCAGCATGATTATGAAATCTTATAATTGATGTAATTAATATCTTTTACTCGTTACTTGCTTCAGTCATTCGACTGTGGCCATGATGGGGCACCACCTCGAAGGGTCTTAATCAAACAAATTTACCCCAGTACTTATTCTTAAGTCTGGTACTTATTCTATCAGTCTCTTTTACTGAACCATTAAGTTCAATGGAAGTACATAAATCAACTCTAGTTGACAAGTGGTGGAGGAACAAACACAAACACTCTCTCTCTCTCTCTCTCACACACACACAGGCACACACACACACACACACACACACACACACACACACACACCTACTTAAATCTCCTTGGTAGTCTCTTGTGTCCAAAAAAGACAATTCCACAATTTCATGCTGAACAACCCACACAGATGATTCGTTTATAGTGATCAAATGCTTGTGCTGTACATGACCTCACTCACTCCATCAAATCAACAATGCCTGTATAGGTAGCGTTCAAGTGATTGCAGAGCATTACCCAGAGTGCATTACCCAGTCCTGAAACTGGAACCATGATCTCACAATCATAAGTGCAACACCCTAACCACTAAGGTCACAATCCCTCATATAAATAAATCCATCCCTCCATCCATCTACACAAGGCATTGGCTGGCCTAGGGCTAAAGTAGTTGAAACTTGCCAAACCAGTGCCATGCAGTAGAACTGAACCTGTAACCATGTGGTTACAAAACAGACTTTTTAACCACACAGTCATGTTGAAATTTTATAAGGAAATAAATCTACTTTAGTTTGAATTTAATTTATTTCAGTGTGTTAAGAATCTAAAACTCAAATATTGTAAATTAACTGTTGAATATTGAAAGCTCATCAGAGAGTTCCAAGAAGGTTTTATTGTTTTCTTAATGTTAGGTCCTTAAAGAATAAAAAAAAAGCTTGCCAAAATAATTTTAAATACACATTTTTGTTAGGTTTGTTTGAGAAAAATATTTTAATTTTCTTGAAGCATATCAAATTTGATCATATTAGTAGGAGTAGATAACATTGAGAACACCCACAAAATAAATAATTTCAAGTACTTGAAGGCTCTTTAGAAGTGGCTGATAGCTTTTGTTATCTTGGTGACCTAATTGGCAGTGGAGGTTGGTGGGTGGGCAATGTTCTGAAGGTATAGTAGGCAGACTAAGAAGAGAGTGGGATAAAGTTTAGGGAGCTATTGCTTCTGCTGGCATCAATGGGATTCATTTTCTGAATGGTGGTGGTGGTGGTTGGTAGAGAGGTTCTATGAGGTTTTTGTACAAAATGTATTGTTGCATCACAGCATAACATTGAATGTAAGGGACGTGCGAAGGTTGGAAAGAGATTAAGTTAACATGCTCCACTTAATGTGTAATATTATATATATTCTATAAGTACAATACCACCCAGTAGCTCGCTGGATTGTGTCAAACTGTCCAACCCATACCAGCATTGGAAATGGACGTTAATTGATGATGATGATGATGATGATGATGATAACGATGATGATTATTATGAATGTGAAGCACAAATGAGCTGAGAGTAAAACTGGAGATAAGAAGAATCAAGTGTAGTGTGCAAAAGAGAAGACGCTGGCAAACAATCTCTATCTCTCCCTCACTCCCTCTCTCTCACACACACACAGACATCAACACACAATTTCTCTCTCTCCCTCACACGCATACACTTTCACTTAACCATGTTAGCAAACTTCAAAATTGGTAAAAGTTATGGTTGAAAATCGATTTTTACACCTATACACGAGTGCCTCTGAGAGAAAAAGTTGACAAAAATGTAGATAGAGTCATGACGAATGTCCTAAAATTGGAGTGACATGCGTGCTAATTTGTGGACGTGCATAAATTACATTTACGTACACACACACACATCCTGCCTTTTATGTATACAGATATGTTTGATCAGAGATGACCTGGTTTACCACAATTCAATGATGGATCCTCTGCATGATTACTTAAAATGCTACAAATAGCAACCAAATCACCATCTAATCACAATCTATGGCTTTTAAAAAAAAAAAAAATACATTGTACAATGTTATGTCTATTTTTGAACGGTGCTAACAACAACCTACAGGTGATTGATCTGTTAAAAAATAACAGCTAGAACTCAATCAAATCACACACAGCTGTCTTCAAAAGAGAAGGAAGCATTAAGAAGTGTAGTCTCTGATGTAAAAGAAAGACAAATGGTCATGACTGGAAAGCTTTTATCATAGATCTACTTAATTAGTGCTGACATGGAGCTAAACAACAACCAAAATAAGAAAGAAGGGTCCTCTCTGTTAGCTATTTTTAAACTTTCCTCTATCCTTTTCCTCCCTCAGCTTGATGTCTTTTGCCATTTGCCTCATTACCCCCATGTCAAAATGGTTGGCTTTTTCATTGTGTTTGACAGTATTGCAGAGCCAGTAACTTAACCAGCTCTGTTGCATCTGGGTTGGTTCCAGAAGCAAGTAACCAGTACATAAACCACCTCTCCACTTATGAATACACCATGATGGGAAAGACAAGTCAATGTGTTTGCAGTGTCCATGGAACTGCATGGGATGCCAGATATCGGTTAAGTATATCCTTAGGGTCCCTGATATTCCTGTAGGGTTTTATTCCCTTAACCATCTTTTATACACTCAATAAATGAAAAATATCTATTAAATAATTGCCATACATAAAAGCACATGTCGCTGCCAAAATGCCATCTTTAAGAAAGTGTATCTGAGTTAATTGTCTCATGAAAATAAATTGCTTTCCTGAAAACTCAATACTTTTGCTTCCATAAATCCCCATTTAACATGCTAAGTAACAGTATGTATATCTTCTTAATCTTAAATACTGAAAATCAAATTCACATTCATGGTAATGTGGCTAACCGTCAGTCTTTAGGTATGGTACAATATTATGTATATTTAAAGACTTCTATAAATTCTGTGATAAACTGATAGGTATTTTGTGCACTCAATGCCATCACCATTTGTGGCATACTCCAGAAAGTATTATTGATCACATGTTTCTTTTATTTATTCTTTCATTAGTCTCCTATTGAAAATGTTTTAAGGAAAAATTCTCACATTAATCAATATATCCACTCCTTTGCATTCTCTAAGTGGACTATGTCTATGCACTAAAATGCAAGAAATAATTTATTGTGTTTGAGAGTGAGCTTGTGTCCTTTTGTGGAATCTAAACCTTACTGTCTTACTTTGTCATATAAAATGGAAATACTAACTGAATTTGTAGTTGTTTATATTTAGTAGCTTAAAGTAGATTTACATTATTGCTGTATCATTTTTCACTAGTTAGATAATGGCAGATAATATTGTCACTGTTAATGTGTTATTGTAGGGATTAAAAAAATTAATGTTGTTTCATCTCTTAATTTCCTGTTATGATATATTAAAAATGAATACTTCAAATAAAAATTTTGCAAATAAATATTTCCCATGATATTAAATTATGCAAATAAATTTTCCCCATGGCATTAAAATGCTGCATTCTATTTTAGCAATCATTTATTTTTTATACTGCAATTTATTAATTTTCTTGTATTTTTATATATATTTTTTATTTTATAATTAGATCAGAAATTATTTATTTATTTTTGTATAAAGCTCCAAGCTGTTATCAGTTTGTAACATAGCATTTGTTGAGCATGCAGAATCAGACCATGCATGATTGATAATTTTTTCCCAAATTTAATCATCTAAAATTTCTTTAAAATTTTAAACAATCTGCACTTATATTCTGAATAATATCGTTATATTATTCACAAGCTTGATATTTAAATAATATTCATTTGGATGGAAGCTTCATTTCTGGTTGTCCATATTTCTATAGCTATTGTTTCATGACACACTCAGATTATTCTGTCAAATTGTTTCTTTCCAGCTGTTTTTTCTTTTCTTTTTATCTGATCCCAAGGTTTGCTTGTTTTACTTCTGGTCTATTATAACCAACCACAATCAGCTTACAAAAGGTTTTCATTTAGTTCTCTTCCTAAATCTGATCTCATATGCATGCCATATATCTTTTCTATATCTAAAATATACAAAGTTTACAAAATCGTACGAGAAGTCTCTTAACAAAAGCCAACAATCTAAACTCTGTCCATGTTAGCCCTTTCATAAAATATTATTCTTTTCTCTCTTTTTCAATTTGAAAAAATAGTTAGAACATAAGAATCTGACTGCTTTATGTGTTTTGTATAGTATGTCCTGTTTATCATGGTGTTCAACTTTCTTGTTTTATTTAAGTTATATTTAGATTACTAATTATCGGATCAGTAAGCTAGTAGAGGCTGTTCTAGCCAGACTATGCACTTTTCAGATGGTTTGTCTGGGACACTGAAATAAAGAGGCTAAAGGCATTCTTTAAAAGTTTTAGTGTTATTATTATTTTTTTTTTCTTTGTTGAGTATTTTAACCTTTTTTTGCAAAGTGGTTTTACAATTGTGGGACTTTAATTGCTAAACTATTGCATAAACATTTTGTTTTTGTATTTGGTTTGCAAGATTCTTGATGTGAACTCATGTATTGAAACAAATTTTGTTCCATCTTGGGAGGGTCATTATGCCAATAATAAACACATGCACTGGTTCTATTTCACTTTTTTCTATCAACGTTAGTCAATTAGTTAATCATTTAACCAATTAACTGATCAGTTGTTTGATGAACCATTTAGTCAATCAATCATTTAGCTAAATTTGTCAAAGCCCTTTTGTCATCATTCACAACCTCATCAATGACATGCCCTCTTTACTCCAGGTCTGCTTCGGAAATGTCTGTCTCTTATTGTATTAACAATTCTTTTTATTTCTCACTGTATTTCAAGTAAGCTTCAACATGTCTTTATCCAAATGTTGTCAAATCATTTTCCTAAATACCTACATTACTTTCAAGTTCATTTTTTCAGCCTTGTATAAAAACCAGAACAAACCACAAGACATCAATTATTTTATTTGTGGAGAATGACTACAGGCTGCAAGCAAACCATTTCTTACTTGAAACTTCAAAAAAATTATACTTAAAAATTGACCATCCATATTGGTTTCAAATTTTGGCACAAGGCCAGCAGATTTGTAGAAGGGTGTAAGTCAATTACATTGACTCCCTAAGGCTCAACTGGTACTTATTTTATTGGTCCTGAAAGGGTGAAAGACAAAGTAGACCTTGGTGGAATTTGAACTCATGAAATGCCACTAAGCATTTTTCCCAGTATGGCAATGATTCTGTTGACTTGCTAGCTTTTAAATTGACTATTCATATCAACCTCACTTCTTCTCAAACACTGTTGGTTTTATGGCTTTACAGTTAACTTATTGATACTGCATAGTCATAGCCACCTGAAACATGCATTATACAACATTTGTTTGGGATATAATCCTTTCTTTATGACAAAAGAAGAATATCTTTGAACAGTATCCAATCAGGGACTATGCTACAATTCAACAAGCTTTTTACATTCATCATACAACATAATTTAAACACCAATTCAAGTTAATAGTCATCATAGTTTTCAGATCTCGGTTGATTTATTATGTCAACATTGTAGTATATGTCATTAAGCACAAACTGATTTTTTTGTCGCTGCAATTTTAAGTTCTTTCCATGCCTTTTATATGCAGGAAGTATGTCCACATAATCCTTTGGTGTTGGTTTGTAGAGATTTGTACTACCCAAACTTGGATTGTGTAGATTTGGCAAATATTTCTTGAACTAAAATATTTGTTTAAGCATATAAACCAATAATCCCTTTGATTTCTTCAAATATCTTGCTATCTATGATCCTGCACTTAAGTACAGATCAAGAATACATGGAATCAATATCTCACTTCTGCAAACATCACATTTTAACTGATTTTTTCTATGGACAGTAAATTAGTTTTAATTACCTTTTGGCTCTTTTTTAATTTTTTGCTTAGCTTTCAATGAATTAATAGTGGTTTCAAATTTTGGCACTAGGCCAGCATTTTCAGGGGAGAAGTTTAACTCAGTTACATTGACCCCAACTTTAACTGGTACTTATTTTGTCGACCCTGAAAGAATGAAAAGCAAAGTTGAACTTGATGGAATTTGAACCTAGAACATAGAGATGGATGAAATACCACTATGCATTTTGTCCAGTGTGTCAACGATTCTGCCAGCTGACTGTCTTTTACAAAGAAATGAATATTTAAACAATAAAAAAATTTTATTGAAGTGGCTGTGTGGTAAGTAACTTGCTTACCAACCACATGCTTGACAACCAATGTTGGTGTGTTTACGTCCCCGTAACTTAGCGGTTTGGCAATAGAGACTGATAGAATAAGTACTGAGCTTACAAAGAATAAGTCCTGGGGTCGATTTGTTTGATTAGGGGCACTACTCCAGCATGGCTGCAGCCAAATGACTGAAACAAATATAAAAAATAAAAAGAAAACAGTAAATAGAAAATTAATTAGAAATAAAACAATAAAAATAATTCCAAACCCTTAAAATTTTTCTTTAATTTTTAAAAATAAATTTAGTGATGAATATATTTTAGGCAGTGAACTATCATTAAATATTTTTTAAACTGTCATTATATTGGTATCCCAAATCCCCATATGAACTCAGCATGAGTTGAAATCAGAGTACAGACATATTGTAAAGTGTTATAACCAATGTTCTAACACACACACACACACACACACACACACACACACACACACACATGCTTACATACAGATAGAGGGAGAAAGAGAGTAGGAGAGAGATGACTGCATTGATTTACAGAACATTACATAGGCAGATAGATAGAATGTTGAGATCAATGAAATCAACTGTGTGTGCACGTATGTATATGTGTGTGTCATACATCATGTTACTCTTATAATAGATGTGTTTATGCTATTATTAATGTAATTAGCAGTGTCGCCTAGCTGTCTCTGTTTGTTTATCCCACAAAGGGAGATAACTGATTGTATTGGATTTATTTCCCATGAAGTGTAAGATAATCTTATATCTATAATTGTTTAATAGTTAAACGGTATTATTGCTATTTATGATATATAATTATTGAAACTACACCAATAAGATATTTGTTATAATTATATTTTCATTTAAAGCATTTATTTTGAAAATTAGTATTCATTTCATTAGTATTAATTTGCCATGAAACTTGAAATCAGTTGCCGTTAGGAAGAGTATCCAGCTGTAGAAACCTTGTCAGATCAGATTGGAGCCTGGTGCAGCCATCTGGTTTGCCAGTCCTCAATCAAACCGTCCAACCCATGCCAGCATGGAAAGCAGACGTTAAAAAACGATGATGATGATGATGATGGTATATATACATACATTTATACACACACACACACACACACTCACATCTATATATCATTATGTGCATTGACACATGAACACACACTCATTTATTTACACAGATATGTATTTTCTAAAGCAGATAGTCATATTCAGTGATTTGTATAAAAGTATATTATATATAAATCTATTATTATGGTTTACAAAGTTTTCATGGTATTTATTAGTGTCTATTATTCTGGATCTATTCAAACACTGTTGCAAGTTTCTGTTGGTATTTAAGCTTGTTTTTAATTATTGAATTAATATTTTCTAAGATTTTTCCACTTTTTCTGTAAGTCTTTTTACATTTTGAAAGAAAAAAAGGCAGAAAACTATTGACTGAAAATCAATGACAAAAAATAATGAAATGGAATAAAGCAAATGAAAAAAGTAAATCAGTGTGGTTTCAATTCTTGAATAGCATTTTCTAGAAAAAAACAAATTACAAAAGAGACTTATCTATCTCTGTGTTTTATTAGAAATGTAAGTTTGCTTTACTGGGATTCAAATTCAGAGCAACCAGGTCGTTGGATTCAATAATATGTTTGCAGTTGCAAATTAAAAGCAATAAGATATAAGTTAATGCTATGAGTATTTTTCATTTCATTATTCTGTTTGTTAGTTGTGTATTTCAAATGCATTGATTTTTTCTTGTTAATATTAGTATATCTTAAAATATCATTTTGTCTACTTTTATTCATTTATCAAGCTATCCTGTTATTTGCTACTTGTTGCTAATCAACTTTCTTTAACTCCCCTTTTGCCTGCTATCAACTATATGACCTCTTACCCCGCCCACTATAAACTTTGTATGTTCTACCTGCCACTGTCAAAACTTGAAAACTTGTATAGCAATGAGTCACCAGCCTAACACTACATTCTAGCACAGAAGTCCATTTAGTGTACATAATTCTCAGTGACAGCAAGTGGTTTTAAGTTGTAACAAGCTTTCTTTACCTTATATGATTGTATTTAATATTTATCCTATTCCGGGCTTTTTTTCATCCTATTGGAACTTTAAAAGCCGGGGTAAGTTTCATTTAAGTAAAGATTAACTGATTGTTGGTAAGACAAAAGGTGTTTTATTCTATAAAATGCAAAGGCACGTTGTTATCTCTCCCCAAATATTTTACAAATACTTCATTCACTCCAAACTTTCAAACAGGTGTTCATGTGAATTTTTATCTAGATATGTAACTGTTGTCATAATAGGCACTAAACAATATCATACTATTTATAATTATGTATAAATGTTGCTTAAAGTGTAAAAAAAAAAAAAAAAAGGAGAAATTATCAGATAAAAGTAAACGATGTTTTATCAATTGCTTTCATAATATAAATTATTCATAGAAATGCTTTTTTTAACTTCAAAACTCATTTAATCAATGATTTCGTAGATAAATGCTCTTATGTTTTCACCCAACATTAATGTGGATCTTCATTAAAACTCGTAGATTAATTCAATTGTTGAAAGTGTTTAAATTTTCCATTTATTTTGTTGGCATTAATATTTAAAACAAAAGAAAATTCATTTTGGTTTATCTCCGGAGAAAACTTAAAGAAGTAAAATATTTTTTGTATTTTACTTCTGCTTTCTTTCTTTAGCTTTTGTGTTTTTTGTGGAGAGAAACATCACAATGTATTGTATTCTTAAACTTCTCAAAGCAATTATATGTCAAAATTTAAGTGACAGGTAAACAACTGAATTTATGAATGGACTTAATTTTGTTAATGTGACAAATGAAAGGCATAAAACAATTGATGAGTATTTAGATTGCAGAGTACATATTTTATCAAAATGCTGTTATGGTTATAAATACCTTCTTCAGCATGACTAGCTATGTGTGTTTAAATATGTTGCTTAAGCTCTAAGTTATATCATAATCATTAGCATACATGTGATATTGTTCTCACACATCAATATAATTAACAGAGTAATTAGTTATCAATTTTTATAATTTTGGTTGAAATCTGTCAGCTCCCAATGATTATTTTTATCTAAAAGTTGTCTTGTTTTCTACAACAAAAATCCATTTTACCGGCCTTAAGAGAAACTCTTCATAAATTTTTTAGCTCAACTTTTTAGATTTTCCAAAGGGATTCTATTTTCATATGTTTTTTATATCTGAAAATATCAATTGCTCAAATGATTGTGCTACATAGCATTTTACTTATCAATACAGTACAACAACAAAATATTATGTAAAATTTATTCATGTAAGAAATATATCAATCATAATTAATTTCTTATCTAAATTAATAATGCAATTAAGTGATAATGATGATGGCATGCATATTTTTTCTTCTGCTTATCTATTTGCACATTTGATAGAAATCATTTATTGTATTATCCAAACACTTAAAACAACGATTTATCTTTTCTAAGATGCTTCTGATTTATACACTTCTTTAGTCAATTATGATTTGATTTGTAATCTAATGAGAATTGAAACTGACTTCATTTCATGAAAAATAGTAAAATCTAAAAACTTATATCTTCTTGTTGCTTATTCTCTAAGAGAAAAAGTTATTATTATCAATCTCAAATAAAATAATGGAACATATACATTTCGGCAGGAGGGATTGATGTAGACTAATTGGAATATTAACTAACTTTGAGGCTTGAAGCTTTTATGAGCACAAAAATGTGATTTAAGGCATAATGGTGATTTAATAACAGATCTATATCTTATACAGAATGGTTTCAGATGGCTATGCATAATTCCTAATGTCTCTTCTACTCAACATACAAAGTTTCTGTGTTTACATATTAAGATTGCGTACCAACAACAAAAAATTACACAGTCAAGCTTCATATTGGAACTCCTAGTATAAACATATTTTAGTGATCCAAAAAATTAACATATTTGAAAACAAAGTCTTTCTTTATATTGCATTCTTTCTACACACTTTAAAATGTATCAACTTTGTTATACATTTTAGGTAGAAACAAAGAAAAGATATGTGCTAGGTGTGTTAATTTTATAAAGCTGTCAGCAAGGTGCATTTATAAGTAACTCATAGGAAAATCCTTTTTAAAATGTTACCTGTTTGTCTGTCTATCTGTTTATCTGTCTACCTATCTGTGTATCTGTTTGTCTATCTATCTGTCTGCCTATCTCTCTATCTATATGTATGTATGTATGCGTAGCCATCCATCCATCCAACTTTTTTACCACTATCGTCATTATCATCATCATCATTTCATTGTCATGATTAACTCTCTAGCTCTCTACCACAACTCAGTATTTCTTCTATTACCATCGCTTATTTTCTCTTTTACTCATTTTCTTTCCATACATCAACTAATGTTCTAAATACCTTCATACAGATACATTCAACCTCTCTTTAAAGTCAATATTTGCTCACTGTGTCAAATTAAACTTCAGTTTTATACAGAAAAATCACATTAATACAGACATCATCAAAAAAAAAAAAAACTGCACCTGGTTGTCAAATCTGTTGGAAATAACAACTACATTTTTCTTAAATCAAATTCTCCTTTCTTTAAATAAGGAAAGAATGCATTGAAGGAAGTAGTCCCAGATATCCCTAAAAAGAAGTGATGGCTATGGCTGGAAAGCCTTTGATTAAAAGTCTGCTTGAATGGAAAGCTAAACAGCAACAACAACAATAGCTGTCCTTCTCATACTGCAAGAAGGAATATTGTGAGTGATAAAGAAAACTTCTTGTCATGCAAATGATAAAATATATGATAACTGCATTGAAGAAAAACAAGAAGCTATAGATATTAAATAACCTAACTGTTAACTTGTTGAGCTCTTTCAATTTCAGAATATCAAATACAATGGCTTTTTTTAAAGCTTCAAGTTTTGTTATTTAGAAACTATTTTCAGTTTTCAATTAGTAAAAGCAAACTAAAATAAATTGACTTTTGAAGGATTGCTAAGCATTTCCTTGAAGCTCTGATTTCAAGATAAAATTTCTAGTTTGAGCTCCTCTTAAAATATAGCTTTCTAAATGTCTTTTACACACACACACACACACACACACACACACACACACACACACTGTTATATATATAACAGCATATATATATATATTTATTTATTATTATCATTATTATTATTATTATTATTATTATTATTATTATTATTATTATTATTAT
>NC_068988.1:29523365-29529702 GCF_001194135.2 Octopus bimaculoides
TATATATATATATATATATATATATATATATATATAGTGTTTTAGCAATTATAGTTTTGTTTTGCAATTGTATATTTATTTACTATATCTTGAGAAATAATCAGCTTGATATTCTGAAACTTGAATACAATTTTCTAAGTGAATTCAAATCAAAAGTAAATGTGTATGCGTTTCTGCATAGATATATGAATATTTATAATTTGCAGAATATCATTTGCTATTTTATGTAGTATCTAATGAAATTAGGAAGTGAATGTCTCCAAGAATGTTTTTCAGCTGATTTGTTTTGTTAAAACTTCTCGTAACAATTGCCTGATTAAGAGAAAAAAAAAAAAGTTTAGTTATTGTAACAAATGAACAATATTAGGAAATCTGCTGTGTGATCAATTTAAAAGTATGAGTGCAGGCATGACATAGGTACAGGCCTGGCTGAGTGTTAAGAGCTTTGCTTCTCAACCACATGGATTTTTGCTTCAATTCCACTGCATAGTTCCTTGGGCAAGTGTCTTCTACTATGGCCCCAGGCCAAGCAAAGCTTTGTGAGTAGATTTGGTAGACAGGAACTAAAAGAAAACCATTATCAACATCATCATCATCATTTAATGTCACTAATCTCTTTAGATTTTTCTAATAAATTTAAGTGTATGTTATAAGAAAATAGGCCCCCAAAACTCAACATATTCTAATCAATGTCTTTTATTTTACTGATACCTCCTGTAGAAATGTTCATACTTCTATTATTTTATTTGAGCTTGATATGATAAACTGTTTGCTAGAAAACAGGCAAGCAGAAAGTATAATATCAACATATTTTGATAGGAAATATTATTTTGCTTTGAGGTTTTTTCAAGTCACTTGCAGCTAAACTAATTTCTAGTTTTACTAAAATATTAGTTACTTAGCTGATTATTTTTAAAACTGTGTCTCAGTTTACACAAATAAGCATGGCTGTGTGGTAACAAAGCTTGCTTCCCAGCCACATGGTTCTGGCTACAGTCTCCACTGCATGGCACCTTGGGCAAATGTGTTCTACAATAGCCTCAGGCTGATCAAAACCTTGAGTAGATCCAGTATATATATATATGTGTGTGTGTGTGTTTGTCTTTGGCCTGTGTTTGTCCCCTACACTGCTTGACAACTGGTGTTAGTGTGTTTATGTCCCCATAACATTAGTGGTTCAGCAAGAGAGACTGATAGCATAAGTACCAGGCTTAAAGAGAAATAAGTACTGGGGTCAATTCATTTGACTGAATTTCTTGAAGGCAGTGCCCCAGCATGGCCACAGTCTAATGACTGAAACAAGTAAGAGATAAAAGGTATATGTATACATTCACTTATTCTTTTATTCTTGGTTCTGTTCCTTAGATTATGGTTTTAGTCAAGTCTTATTGACCCCAGAAACTATTTCAGCTTGATACTTATTTTATTGGTTGGTGGATTCTGAAGAAGTTAGGGGTAAATGAGTGGATTGTGAAAGCTGTACAAGCCATGTACAAAGGTGATGTCAGTGAGTATAGTGATGAATCTAGTGTAGAGATAGGCATCCATCAGGGTTCAGTTCTCAGTCCCTTCCTATTCGTCATTGTCCTCCAGGCCATAAAATAGGAATTCCAGACTGGTTGTCCCTGGAACTATTATATGTTGATCTTCATCTTGTAGCAGATTCTGTTACAAAACTAGAAAAAAAATTCCAGATGTGGAAGCAAAACCTGGAATCAAAGGGCTTAATTGTTAACTTAGTAGAAATTAAGGTTCTAAGTAAGCAAGAAAATATGTAGGACTTTCCCTCATCAGGCAAATGGCCCTGCTCGATATGTAGAAAAGGTTGTTGGTAGGAATTCTATAATAATATACTCAGTGCAAGTTATGGACACAGAAGAGGTGCAGTGGAACAATAGGAGGTTAACAGAGAAGGTGGTGTTTGTTTTTGGAAGATGCACAGGAGCCATAAAAACTACAGATACTCAGTAAATCGATTTTATCAAATGCTCCAGAGGCTCTTTAGCGGTAGTAGATAATTTCTTCTACCTAGGGTACCTAATTAGCTATGGGAGAGGATGCTCTGAAAGTGTAATCACTAGAATAAGATTGGATAGAGAAAATTCAGAGCTTTTGCCTCTGTTGGCAACCAAATGTCTCTCTCTCTCTCTCTCTCTCTCTCTCTCTCTCTCTCTCTCAGTGAAAGGAAGATTGTATGATGCATGTATACGAACAACAATACTACGTGGTAGTGAGACATGGGCTCTGAATGCAGAAAACATGCAAAAGCTACTAGAGAGGAATGAAACTAGTATGCTCTGCTGGATGTGCAATGTCAGTGTACATGTGTGACAGAGAATTAGTGTTATGAGGGAAAAGTTGGGCAAAAGAGGAATTAGAAGTAGTGTGCAAGAGAGAAAACTATATTGGTTTGGTCATGTGATGTATATGGATGTAAACAGTTGTATACAGAAGTGCTGATCACTTAAAGGGGACAGAGTTTGTGGAAGAGGGAGACACTGGGCCTTATGAAGGAGATAAGTAATGACTGAAATATCTGGTGCACTGCTGGTGCCATGTAAAAAGCACCCAGTACACTCTATGGAGTGATGGGCATTAGGAAGGGCATTCAGCTGTAGAAACCATGCCAGACCAGACAATGGAGTCTGGCACCACCCCTTGCCTTACCAGCTCCAGTCAAAATGTGCAACCCATGTCAGCATGGAAAACAGATGTTAAGTGATGATGATGATGGTGATTTATTGAATGACTAATTTAACTTATTAATGTAAGGGGATGTAACTCAACACTGATTTTACAATGGTCCAGCCTTTACCAGCATTAAACATGAATGGTTAAATGATGGTGATGATGTATATGCAAACACATGAACACACACATATAGCTGTGCGCGTGCGTGTTTTGGCCTTTTGTATTCTGTCTACCAAATTCCTCTCATTAGGCATTGGCCAACCCAATTCTACTTGGTTGCAAAGTGAACTTCTTAATGATGCAGCTATGCTTGTATCTACACATACTTACACACTCACACATGTGCACATAAACTCACATGAACAACACATACACACACACACTGTGTGTTTTCCAGTTTTTAGAATAGATACTACACACACATACACACTCACACATGTACACACAAACTCACATGAACAACACACACACACAAACACCCACACACTGTGTTTTCCAGCTTTTACAATAGATACTATTTTTTCTTCAGTCTTATTTAGGGCAACGAAAACGAGTGACTAAAAACTGTGAAAGGGCATCCAGCCATAAAACACTGTCACAAAAGTCTTATTTACTACACACCCTGCTTGAGAAAGTGTATGTAAAAAAATGACATAATAATAATAATAATAATAATAATAATAATAATAATAATGATGATGATGATGATGATGAATATGCTCATAAAAAATTAACAAAAGAAGAAATCTATGTATATTCTTTTGGTTTAACACATTGCTTATTGTTGTCCTAGTGGTGACTAACTGATCAATAACATATTTGATTTTGTGAAAAATATACTCCAGACTAAAATTTTGCAGTGGTGGTACACAGAAATCTCAATAATGAATGATTAGTTTGCAGCTTGGTAAAACAGACACCATGTTTCCTCCTACCCACTAATTGTGCAAAACAGATAGATTGTCTAGACTGTTTTCATAGTTAAATTAAAATATGTCATCACTACTTACTCAGAAAATATAGATAAAAAATTACTTTTAGACATGACAGTTTGTGAGATATTAAATTTGTACATTACCGCTATAATTAATTTGATTTTGACTTCTTGAATTCAAACTTGTTTACATTAAGTCAATTTATCAAAAATAGACTATTCTATGAAAATGTATATCCAGATTTCATAAATTTCTATCCCTTTACATTTTAAGATATATACATTACAGATAAAACTCAATTGCAGGTAAATTACAGGTAAAACTCAAATGATAATCCACCTGCAACATAATGTGCTGCTCAGTTATGCTGCCAAAGAACGCTCATAAATGTACAATTTATTTTATGATTATAAAGAAATGTTCTATCATAATTAATCCTTGAAATAATTTTAAAGTTTTAAAATGCTAAAGTTTCATAAATGTTGGTCAACTTTAGCTGCAGGGCCCAGTTGGGAGCATTTGAAATGATAAGCATAATGTTACTCCCATTATGATAATTGCAGTATAACAATATTGGTCATGTTGTACAATATAATTGCATTTCTGCCGGGTTCTTTTTTCTCTTCATAGCTTAACAAATAAGTAACCATTTCTAATTTTTCAATTTATAAGACTTATTAAGAATTCTATTTACATTGAAAATTAAGAATATGTTCACCTTTCTATCACTCTGAACTACAATTAATGATACTTATAAACAGTTGAAGTAAAAAAAAAGAGAGAATTAGTTTTGTATTCAAAATTATAGTGTCTAGTTGATTATTATTATGGAAAATAAATTCATTTGAAAAAAGTGGGACATAATTTTTTTTCAAGTGAATTCATAGAAATAACTTCATCAATATAAGTATGCTTGTATAGTTTGATTTTTTTTTCAGTCTTGTGAATTGAAGTAGATTTATATTTATTTAACCTATTGAAATTTTCATTGTTAAATCAACTGTCATCTTCAGCTAGAATATTGTATATACAAAGACTTTGGATTAGTAATTCAAATATTTTATCTATCTATAATCCATAAGTGATAACCTAACATACTTACTCTAAGAGGTTATAGATTTAAACTATTTCTTAGATGACATTCATTTAAATAAAATCTTATATTTGATGGAAACAATGACCAAATTTGAAAGACTTAAAAGTTGGTCTAAATGTTAGATTGGTTGGATATTATTGTGAGCTTCTTTTATATTTATATCTAACCATTAATCTTCAGTTTATAACATTTTGGGTATGTTTATCAAACTGAATTTCCTAGCAGACTTAATTATGTTCATGTGTAGTTGAATTATACTTACCTGACTATTCAAACTGCTGCCTTTTCATAGATTATATCTTACTTAATTCAACATACTTAAAGTGAAAAAGAAATTTTCTGCAGTGGTAATTTTTCACGAATAATTTAGATTTGGAAAATAAAGCAAAATAATGATAAAATCAATATATTCAGATGTGGTGCTTTGTGAAATAATGAACTGATGTCTAGCTTTAGCAGACTTAGCTCAATGTACATGAATCAAAGAGTAAAAATTTTATATTTGATGAAATAGGATAAATATCTTTAGAATCAAAGAGTGATAGAAAGAAGAACCATTGAAATTATTCTCTTTCAAGTGATGTAATTTGATAAAATAGAAGCCACAAAAATAATTCAAAACTAAATAGCAAAATACATTTTTTCTCATGATATCAGTGATACTTTAATCTTGTTTTGTATCTGTTTGTATTTCTAAAGTATTTTTAAAAATCATTTTATATGATATCATTTATACGAAGAGTATATATGCTGAGGATATTTGTAAGATAATTTAGCATATAGTTCTTTTACATTTCTTTTCTTTAATTTTCTTTTTTTTTTTTCTTTTTTTGAAATGGTATGAAACAATATATAGACATTTCAGTCTATTGGTACATTTTCATAAATTAATTGTATGGCTCTCTTTTGCAAGTTCTTAGACTCATATAATCTATCATATTTATAGTATTTAAATAAACTGACATAAGGAGCTAACTTTGCTATACAATGACTGAGGTCAAATCTGGACAAAAAAGAAGGAAGCCATTGTGTAGAATTGTTTACAGATCAGAGGATGTGAACAGGATTAGTCAATAGTGCTTATTTACTTGGTTATTAAACCAATGAAGATGATGATGATGATGATGATGATCATGACGATGCCACTGTAACTGGTAAAAGCAATTTTTAGTAAGGTTAAGCATTTGATAAAACAAAGATAATATAAATTAAGATAGTATATTAGTTAACTAGAAGAAATACCCGGCGTTGCCCGGGTTAAAGAGAATAATGAAATCTAAAAACGCCGTCTAGACTACGCATCATCTTTATATATAGAGATGTATATACACACACGCACCCAAACACACGTATATATATGTATATCAATATAAATATATGAAAGTCAATGAAGTTTCGTAAAAGAAGGTGATCATGTACATACTTTCTTGCTGTTGTGATTATAACACCTCATTGTAAACTATGTTCCTTGTTTTCCCTTGTGGAGCATATACAAATAGGTTTTTTGTTGCTGCCCACTCTTGAGCAGCCAACATGCAGTTGTCCATGTGAGAAGCAGGGCTCTTCCAAGAGAAGACCAGCTACAGACAGTGTTTGACCCTGATATTTGCTTATG
>NC_068988.1:29530390-29542254 GCF_001194135.2 Octopus bimaculoides
GACATGAGTGTTTTTGTTTCACTTTTGACACGTAATACGTAAATAGTGGAGGAGATATTATGTTGCCGTGTGCTCGAACTCTGCGAGAAGTTAAACATTTTTTTTTGACTAAAACACAACTGGAACCCTAAGTAAGGCATGTGTAAAATTTGAATGAAATTGGTTGCGTAGTTCTCGAGTTTTAGGGATTCACACAGACAGACAGACAGACAGACAGACAGACAGACAGACAGACAGACAGACAGACACACATTCTCATTTTTATATATATAGATAGCTTTATTAGACAGATTGATGGAAACAATTCTCATTTCAATTTCTTCAAAGTGTATTTGATAAGAAAATCATAGACAAATGAATTTCTAGGATATTGAAGGTTGTTTAGTGATTTGTTGTATTTTATACCTTGAATTTAACACTGTTATAAAATTTTCTACTTTCATTATTTGGACAATCCTAATGTCCTCTCTCTTGTGTATCATTGTTGTAGCTGACATTGTAGATGATGTTCTCATGTACACTTGTATTTGCATGAGCCAATGACAAAGCCTTTGCTTTGAAGCTTGATCTGCTAGAAAAATCAGTCAAATCTCCCTGAAATCACACCTTACGATCCTGAAATAGAAAAGGTTGGATAATATAGTCTGAGTACATAATGCCTAAAAAAATGATGGGATGGTCATGGTCAGAATATCTTTGGTTAAGATTACAACTGACCTATGACTAAATAACAATCTTAGCTAAGTCATTTATATTTGTATCAAGTCCTTTCAGAGTATTTCAATATCTTAATGACCGTCACTGAAAGTCTTTAAATTTTGCCTGCCCTCATACTCTTCATAATTTTCTTATCCTATTAAAATGTACATTCTTTAATGTGTCATTTTTTATTTTTTCTTAGAATGTGATTTGAGAGTGATTTGTCTGCTATTTCTAGTAGGATTAGCAACCACATAGAGCTTCCTCAATGGTTGAACTGCTTCTTTTGACATCTGTAATACGTTGATGTAGAAATGTAGAAATTTATAAAGAAACTTCTTTTTATATGATTTTTATTTCAGTAGTTGTCTTGCTTTTGTAAATCGATGGCAACCAAAAATGATATGAAACCAAAAAAAATGTTTGATTTTTGACTGAAAATAAATTTAAAAGAATTATACACTATAAATGAAAATTTATTGACCGTTAGATGGTTGTGATAGAAATAGGGATGAAAATTGTTTTAGATATTTCCATCATTTAAAAAGTCATTGTTTCCAAACACTATTTCAAAGCAGATCAGTCTTTTCACTTTAGCATTATTATCAGAACTTTATGTTGTATTTTCTAAATATAATGGCAATTTTTTATTTTCTTTTATTACTCTATATTGATTCTAATATTTCAATTCTGGTAATACCATTTTTGGCCCACATTTTTCTGAATCAATATTAAACACAGTGCCAAGTTTTTAAATACTTTACCTTTCCATTCCTATCTCAAAGATATTAAAATTTGAATATTGCTACTTCCTATGATGTACCTGCAACAGTAGAATTTTCTAAAAGATAATAATCATTATGGTTTAGTTATATTTTAATTTAATTTTAAATTATCATATTTCTTGATGAAATTATTATAGTGAGACATTATTTGCCATTCTTTCATCAAAAGTTTGTATGTACACATTTTTTTTTTTATCTTTCCACAAGAAAACAGTAGCAACATTTCAAAACTTTTGCTGAAGCTTGAAATATTAGATGTCTAAATATCTGAGAATTGTTCTCAATAAAATTTTAATTGTTTTGACTATTAACCTTCTCTTTAGACATGAAATAATTTTCAATATTATATTTATATTTTTCAGTCAGTTTGATATCTAATCTTTATTGAGTATCTTATGTCTGCTGTGAAGGTAGAAATTATAAATCAAAATTATTTCTGGATGATACTGGATTTTTCTATTCTCTTCTAATGAATAATCCTTTAAATCTTTCCAATGTTAAAAATTTCAATACTAGAGTTCATCAAAGTTACAAACATTTTCTGCAATTCTTCATTTGGTTTTGCAATATTTCAATGACAAGGAGGAACAAAAACATTGTTTGGTTATGTTGTTTAGGGCAATTTTCTGAGTACTGTATAGTTTTTAATCCATTGTTTTCTCATTAAATACTTTAAAAAACATTTCAAACCCTCGTTTTTAACTTCATTCATAATAAAAGAAAATATTTTATTGCTTTTTACATATAATTAAATATTTTTTCCAACAAACTAGCTAACCTACCGATTAATGTTAGCCATGTTACTCAATTATAGAAAATAACGTTGAATCTATGTGATTAAAAGATTTAAATTCATATGCAAAAAGATTTCACTTTTGTATATATAAAAAAAATATATTTTCTCTATTTATTCCAAATATAACAAAAACAATTATAATTATGAACAAAGCAAAACAAACAAAAGTTGATCACACATACTTAACCATTAGGAGAGCCATAGGTGGATGATTTGATGGGGTGCTAGGCTACAAGCTGAAACATCAGTAGATCATATCTTGTGACTCACTATCATGCTCTGTTTCCAGAGTTATCAGTAGGTATCAAGGATAGGATAACTTATATCTGAAACCTGCTTGTAACAGTAAGTAATTTCATTCTTTGATATCTTCTGTATAATGGTAGAATTAGAGAGTGTTTCCGTAGTTTCTAGTGTCACTGAGCGCTAAGCTCTTTCAAGTTGATTTACCTTTGATGAATACCCCACAAGCTAACATTGTCTTTGATCTGTTGGAAACAGCAACTAAGTTTCCTTCAAATCCCACCCTACAATTTTCAGAAAAGAAAGGAAGATGGAATGATATAAGGCTAGATACAATATATCTGGCGAGGAAAAAAAGGATGAGATGGTTAAGGCTAGAATGTCTTTGATCATGTTTTGGTCAGTCAGGTCTGACCTGGGGTTAAATAGCTACAGCATCATGATAAAGAAGGTTTCAGTATTGTCCTTTTGAGTTTAACCCTTTAGCATTTAAACTGGCCATAACTGGCCCAAATATTCTGTGTTTTATGCTAGAACTGACCAGATCCAACCTCTCATACCTCCACTACAATGTCATTCTAAAAATAAACACAGCCCTGATCAAACCAGCTAACCCACGCCAGCATAGACAACAGATGTTAAATGATGATGATGATGATGATTGTGTGAGTGTGTAGTGTTTCCTTTGTAACTTTTAAATGATATTTCAAAATATATTCAAACAATGAATAATTCACGAGAAAACAGGCTTGAAGTCCCAGCTGAGTAATTAGAAATCTAAAACTCAGACCACTAGAATTATGAGCCATTCAGTCTTACACACGTAACAACATACATGATTCCTACCACCATCAATGCTGCACACTCTCATATTGAATTACCTGAAGCTGAAGCTTCACTTTGTCCCAACTGTGAGTTTCCTCTTTCATTACACCTCCTTCAATATAACTACTTACCTTGTACTCAGGATATTTCCTTCCTTTTTTAGTACACACTAACACCTAAATTATTTTCTTGCAGTTGAATGGTTAAAATGTTTTCTATTATTTCATGTTAAATACCGGTGGGGCTCAGAAGCTTGCTTTGCAGTCACATGCCGGTTCAGTTCCACAGCATAGCACTTTGGGCAAGTGTCTTCTACTAAAGCCTTGAGCCAACCAAGGCCTTGTGAGCATATTTGGTGAATGGAAACTGTGTGGAAGCCTGCCATGTATATATCATTTTCTTCCTTTCTCCATCTGCTTCTCTCCTTATTCCTTTCTGAAGAAGAGCATAGGCTTGAAATGTCAAAAACTTTTCCATTTTTCCTGTGCATCAAACTAATACACCTTGTTTGTTGTTTCCTCACCTGTCTTTGTCTTTTGTTTCTTTTTTGTACAATTTTGAACTATATATATATATATATATATATATATAGGTGCAGGAGTGGCTGTGTGGTAAGTAGCTTGCTTACCAACCACATGATTCCGGGTTCAGTTCCACTGCGTGGCACCTTGGGCAAGTGTCTTCTACTATAGCCTCGGGCCGACCAAAGCCTTGTGAGTGTATTTGGTAGATGGAAACTGAAAAGAAGCCCGTCGTATATATGTATGTATATGTATGTATATGTTTGTGTGTCTGTGTTTGTCCCCCTAGCATTGCTTGACAACCGATGCTGGTGTGTTTATGTCCCCGTCAGCTAGCGGTTCGGCAAAAGAGACCGATAGAATAAGTACTAGGCTTACAAAGAATAAGTCCTGGGGTCGATTTGCTCAACTAAAGGCCGTGTTCCAGCATGCCCGCAGTCAAATGACTGAAACAAATAAAAAAAAAAGAAGAAAAAAAAAGAGCGTATATGTAGGTGTGTCTTTGTGTGAGTGTTTGGCCACCCTCGCCACTTGACAACTGGAGTTGATTTGTTTGAATAAACTCTTCAAGGCACTGCCCCAGCATGACCACAGTCCAGTGGCTGAAACAAGTAAATACTAAAAAGTAAAGAGAGAGGTCAATTGCTTTTAATACCACCATTAAAAGAAAATAATAGCGGTGAGAAAAAGAAATTGAAAGAATAGTTACTGATTGTTTTACAAGGAACCTTTTGACAACATTGGGTTTTGTTTCTTGTTTCCTTTCATTTCTGCCATCTAATTTTTAAAAAGACTCTACAGCTCTGTTAGGAATAAATTAATCAACACAACCTTCGCATAAATAATGTGGCTGTTCAAAATGGCATGAGGTATATTGTTACAATTGACAGTGCAGTCATTTTTGCTGCTTGCCAGAAAGGCGACTGCAAAAATCTAAAACTGATGTTTGATCTCTGTGCACTTCCTTTCTTGCTTGTACTGCTGTTAAAATAAATGAAAGGTATTTGCAATACAAATACTTATCTCTCAAGACTCGTGCAAAGTGGTATAAAACATTATAGTTGTGCATAGTTTAACACAAAAGACTAGAAAACTTATCTTTCCTTTATATCTTTTTTGAAACTTTTTGCAATATAGAGTGAGATCCCATAAAAGACTGCCTAAAAATAGAGTCAGTAAAATAATTTTTGAGCTTGTGAAGTAGTTTACATGTAGTTCCTGAAACAGCTAAAACTCATTTTTGTCCTGAAAATGATATCTAAACAAAATACTCATGATAAAACTGTGAACCATAAAAAATACTGAATAAGCAGTATCAAGGTTTTGTTCTTGTGAAGTATTTCTATGTAATTTTTGTGGCTATTTCTGAACAGCAGCAAAGAAATGAGTCAATGGAGAACCTATATTTGGTCACTCAACCTGCTAGAAATAGTTGTTAAATCTCTCTCAAATCATACAGTTTCTTATAATAAAAAGAAAAAAAAAGATAAACCATCTGTGAAGTTGGGATGGTCATGGCTGGAATGCTTTTGATCATGGCTCATTTTGATAAGTGTTGGTCTGGTGTCAAATAACATCATCAACAAAGAAACTATCAGTTTTATGTTCTGTAAAGCAAAATCAATAAACCAGGTGTTAAATTTTAATGACTATTTATGAAATTTAAAAAAATTTTTTATGCTTTCAGAAAACTTAATGGCCAGGAGTAGAACCAATTGCAAGGATACTGTTCATTACAACAAAGTCACTCACGAACATTAATGCTACAAGTATTTTAACAGTATTTCAAGGTAAATGTTTTGTTCTCATCAAATTTAAGTAGCATTTTAAATTAAAACAATTTAAAGGAAGTTTAATAACAATTATTAGCAACACATTAAAGCACATCACCACTGCCCATATTTTGTCAATAAAAAACAGAGCTCAGACTTTTCCTTTATCTAAAACAGGTAATGTGAACGCAATCATGTGGCAAATAATGTTTTGTTAGACAACTGGAGGTAAACATTAATGGGAATTTGTTGTTCTTCATGCTTTGTCTAAAGGCATTATGAATCCAAGTTTACAGAAAAAGTTACATTTGAAGAATCATGACTGTTTGTAGACTCAATTTGTCAACATACTATGGATCATTTTTTTTATCATCATCATCATCATCATCATTTTAATGTTCACTTCTCCATGCTTACATGGGTTGAATGGAGTTTATTAAGGCAGATTTTTCTATGACCAAATTCCCTTTCTGTTGCCAGCAATCACCTGTTTCCAAGCAAGGTAATATTTTCTCATGGCCAGACATGGCCACAATGCTAATTTACAACCATCACACAATGTCAAGATGAGGAGATACAAACATGCGCACACTCATACACATACATACACACACATTCATGCACACACCCACACACGCGCACATACATACACACACACATGCACACACATACATACACACACACATACATACATATATTCATACATACATACATACATACATACATACATACATACATACATACATACATACATACAATGGGCTTCTTTCAGCTTCTGTCTATTAAATCTACTCACAAGGCTTTTGTTGGCATGAAGCAGTAACCAAACACACTTGCCATGCAGTATGCCTGAAGCAAACTTCTCAACCACACACAGCCTGCATCTCACAACCACATGTGATCAACTATTAACACTTTGGCATCACCAAAGACCGAAACTTTAGACACATTTTAGTTACATTCCTGGTGTTGTTTTCTTAATTCCTCTCACACATTTTAACTTTCGTTTATACCCTTATAGATTAAGCACTTTGGTTTGAATATTATTGTATAGTCCTTTCTAATTTTGGCACAAAGCCAGAAACTTTGAAGGAAGGGGTACGTCAATTACATCAACCACACAGCCACTCCTGCGCCTATGAAAAAATATTGAACGCTTCACGAATTTGCATGTTGTCCTTGCACAGGAGCCATGATAATGTCTGTATCATTCCAATTTTAGAATATGTACTGCCATAATATAATCATCATCATCATCATACTCATTTAACATCTATTTTCCATGCTAACATGGGGTGTACGGTTTGGCCAGAGCTAGCAAGCAGGCGAACTGCACTGAGTTCCAGTCTGATTTGGCCCTTCCTAATGCCAACCACTTTACAGAACGTTGTGGGTGCTTTTTACATGGTGCCTCAAGCACAGGGCTCTTGCAGGTCAATCCTCTTCAGCAGTGGGAGTGGTATTAACACTTCTGCTGTGGAGGCTGGGTCTTCTTGAGTATAGCCAGGCATCGGATATCTTGGTCCTTCATCATCCCTTCCATTAGATTCAGTGTTCTGAGGTCATCCTTCGGTACTTCTTATATATGTGGATATGTGTGAATGTGTATCTGTATGTGTGTGTATATATATATATATGAGAGGTATTGGTATCCAGATGACTCAAGATGTAAGTGCTATGGGAGGACCATAGTTAGACTCTCAGTTCAATAATAATACGAGTGTTGGAGTCTAATGTGAGTCTTGTGTGAGCATGTCTATGTTAAATAAAATGAGACAACAAAACCAAGGCTGTTTGGAATTTCTAGGACATTTATAAAGAGAAAGGTAGTCTTACAGCTGTTTCTGGGATATTAGGGATATCCCTTCACCAGAGATGATATGAGAGAGTTACTAGGGGGAAATAGTAGAGTTCAGTATAAGGAGTTATTTTGGCAAAGGATGGATATGGGAAGTATAGAGGGAAATAAGAGAATAAAGATAAAAATAAAAATATATGTAAGCTGTTACAGTTGCAGTTCCATTATCCAAGGAAATTGCTATGTAGAATGGGTAGAAATGCTTCTCGTCCATGGTATGTAGATTCCAATAGGAGGTCATATTTTGTTATTACAAGTGGATAGTGTCCATATAGCTATTGGGGTCCACCAGAATGAAATAGTAACCAAAGGAGTCCATAAATAAAAATGATTGAGAACCCCTGGTATAAACTGTATAAGGGAGCTATAACTCATTGTACTCTAGAAAAACTTATCATATACCTCATAATAATACATGATATTGTTTCCCTGTCTTTTATATTTAGTTACCATTTTTATAAAAAGGCTTAACAATAACATTTATATTGAACCTGATTTAACTATTTGGCATTTTAAATTCCTATTCTTCAAAGCTGAAGTATCATTTTTCAAACTGGAAATACACAAACAAGAAATATAGTACTCATAACTTTTGTGGTCTCATAACTGAGTCCATTCAAATACTATAAAATAAGACTAAAAAAATTTAAACCAATTGAGGAGAAGAAGTTATGAGAAGTCATTTTAAAAGCTATTTTGATTATAGATTTCTGCTCAGATCTGCTTCAGACTTTAATGAGTTTGTTACAATAAAAAACAAATTCATTAAACATATATTTTAGAATTTATACGGTACACTATTATACTGGTATTCTTATTAAATTTCACTGCTTTTATTACATAAACATTTTAATGCCAGCATATTAAAAATTAGTTTTAAACATATACAGCAGCAGCAATAGTAGTAGTAGTAGTAGTAGTAGTAGTAGTAGTGGTTTTTGTTTGAAATTAAATATGGGGAAAATGTATGTGCCTTTATTTATATAAATTAGTTCTATTTATTTGTTTTTAACATTAATTTTTATTCATAGGTTTATTGTCTCTGTATGTCCTTTCTCATTAATCAACATAGAAAAGTAACGTGGATTTCATCAAAATGTTAATAAGTCTATTGTTGATCTAGTGAATACAATGAAGAAAATAGATTCTACTCAAATATTTCTCAAGACAAGTGTATGTAAAGTAGATTTGTGTAGGAGTCCAATGAAGAAATTACTTTATATAATTACTGTGTATTTACCAATGAAATGATTTGCACAATTTTACATCACGATCTCTATGGTTACGAGAAATTACATATCTGTGTTACTGTTGCTTCTTTTCTGATTGGCTATTGAAATCCTGAAAAACCACCACATTATATAAAATGGATTCTATAGGCATGTTATGTCTCTTGATAGATACTTGCTTTAATCAAATTTAATTTCATTTTTCCTTTCATTCAAAATTTAGAGGTTATTTTAAGAATTTATGGGCTTTGACATTTTTGTATCATATTAAATCTGTTTTATTGACATTCATTTTGAATAAATTTTTACTAATAGCTCTAAAAATAGCAGAATCAATTTATCCTTGTTTGATTATTGATATATTGGATTTTATATATTAGCGAGCTAGTTGGTACACCTTCACTTTGACCTGTTTTGTTATCAATTAAGATATTTTGACTACACACACATTCACAAACAAACACACACACACATATATATATATAATCTTGAAATCACTTGTTATAGTAATTCATGTGTGACTGGAATATGAAAATAAAATATAAATGATAATAAATCTTGGTAAAATTTAATATAAAAATCTGAAGCTTCCATTATAAGAAATAAGAATAAAAATTACAATTGTGTAATAATTATTATCAATAATGTTATGTAGTAGTATTTTTCTTTTCAATAACGATTGTCAAATCTGAAAAGGAAACTGCTATTATAACAATCAGTTCATGGATGTTAACTTTCTACTCTCAATACTTGTATGATCTGTCACAACAATGCAGTATTCAGTGTTTGTTACTGCTGATACTACTGCTACAAACTGCTGCTGTTGCTGCTGCTGCTGCTGCTGCTGCAGCTTCCTTAATTCTCTCTCTTCTTCTTTCAGTTTCTACTTCTATGTCAGTTACTGGCTGCTGTCTTCTAGCTTTTGGTTGTGTGTTTCTTCTCTAATTGGATTCACCCAAAATGGGGTAATCAATATAGTCATAGAAAGTGGTGGCAACGATTGGTGGCTTGCTGTAGCCTTTTCTTCAGTATTGATTTGAGGGGGTTTCAGCTCCATGGTGAAGCTGGCGCAGTTTTACCATATATAGATATTTGCCTCGAGCTCTTTCTTTCCATTGATAATCTTTGTTAATACCAGAACATATCAAATAGAAAGGATGAAGATATTTTCCTCTTCTATTTCCTCTTTGAAGGATTGAGCTTACGTAGTAAAAATTTCGGATTTGTACTACTACTGTTCCATGTACAATCATTATTACAACTGCTACTATTTTCACTGTTTAAGCAGCTACATTTATTGATGTCACATTTAACTGGCAATGAAATGCAATTTTTATTTTTTTTATTGGGGGGAAGAACAGATTGATTAAAAAAAAGGTAAAACCCAACATTTCTGATACTCACCAGTAGCACATTCAGTTCCCTATTGGAATTTATCAAGGGAGAATAGCCAGCTTGGTGTGTTTTTGTTTCTTTCTTGGATTCTTAAAATATTGAAATTCTATGACCATGGAGACTAACATGGGGTCAATCAGACACAGTAAGTATTTTTCCTAGGTTTTGTAAAATTTATCAAAGTGATAGAAGAGAAAAAAAATGATTTTCCTCAATGTTGATTGTTAAAAATGTTAATAAATAAATTAAAAGCTATATCTCCTTTGTCCTTTACCTAACACAGTATTCAGAAAACAAACCTTACTTAATGAACCTTGTTATTTTCTAATATAAATGATAATAATGGTTAATTTTAGAAAATTAAAGAGTATCAATGTGGTTTAGTACATTATTATTTTCGCAGTAGTTTACAGAAATAATTAAATTTCAAATAATCTGTAGCTTAGAGTCAAAATACATTTTGTATTCCTTTTTATTTTATATATTAAATTATTTTTTTTCTACTTTCATTTGGTGTTACTCTTTTTAAAACATATTTTTAAAGAAATATTTTAAAATAATTATATATAAGATATTTCCATTTTAATTACTTGTCTACCTTTGTAATTTTTTGAGTATTCTCACAAAAAATTAATAAATCATCTATTTTAAATATTGTTTGATATACACATTTCATAATTCATTTTTGTGTGATTCAATTTTTTATGTTATCTGGCCAGGTATTCATTATATGTAACATTATCAAGTATGAATATATAGTGTCAATAATAACACGGTTTGTGTTAATGATGTTTGATGAGTTTAAAATTCTCTGTTTTGACTTATGAAACATATTTACTGATAATATAAAAGTCAACAAGAGCAGAGAAAATGGCATCTAGGAAAGCTTACATGATGAAAACTATTTTAAAAAAATCTATTTAATTACTGTAATATAATAAATAATTATCTGTAACCTACAATTAGTGGATCAGTTACCATCAGACTATTTAAGTTGAAATGAATATAGTAGTGGATATAAAACACAGTAAGGTAAATCCTAAAAACAATACCAATATTATGTTTGAGAAAGCTATATTTTTCTATTTCTTGCATCATAGAATAAGACTTTTATTTTTAATACATTGTTATTATTTTATTTAGTTTTTGGTTGGGGGTGGCTAAATGTATAACCACTAATGTCTATATGACAAGCATTATTTTCTAAGACAAATGTAAATATATGTAAATTTTAATTTTAACAAATCAAAATACTAATATATTTTCTAGCAGGACATTGATAATTTAAAATCTTAACTAGTAATATTTAAACAAAGAATGATATTTATTTGTATTATACAATTTTTGAGATATAATCAGAGACATTAACATATAATATGAAGGGAGTATCCTTTGGAATTATTATACAGCAAAGTTTGTTGCTAACAATAAATGGTAAGAGCAACCAGTATGGAAGAAAACCCCCCAAATAGTGTGTGGGCAATCATTAAGACTATTGGAGGAATTGATTTGGAATGTAGAAGGTCAGTAACTAGATATATTGACAGGCCATGCTGAAGCGAATAATTAAGAACATTGTCAGGCTATAGAGAGGTTATTTACTTCCAACATTGACTGCTGGTATTGAGTTGCTATATTGATTTAGAAATATTGACTATAACGAAACAGAAAATATATGTTGTTATATATGTATTCATTTATTTATTCAATAGATAGACATATATAATAGTGGACCTATTAC
>NC_068988.1:29542304-29574835 GCF_001194135.2 Octopus bimaculoides
ATACGTATGTATGTGCATGTATATAAGTACATATATTTGTAAGGAGAGAGAAAGCTTGCCACACACACACACACACACACACACAATTATAAATGAAGAGTAGTACATGTATATCTAAACATAAATAGATGCTCAGATATAATCACACATGTGTATATATTATACACATGTAGTCCCACCCATATACATATGGATCAGATACATGTGTGTGTGTGTGTGTGTGTATATATAATTGGATAGATAGATATGTATGTATATATATTATGTATATGCATGCACACATACATATTGATATTTGCACACGTATACACAGATAGACAAGTGGATAGATAGATAGATAGATAGATAGATAGATAGATAGATAGATAGATAGATAGATATTAGAATAGAGATTATTAGAGAAGTATGGTTTTGTAAGAACCTTACTGGTGGTGATTTATTCTTTCACTATTATAGAGTTGGTAGATAGAGTATTGTAGGACAAGTTGATAAGGAATGGGGAAAATACCATCCAAGTATATCTCAAAAGATTAGCTTTCAGATTGAACACGAACTCTATCAATATCTTTAAACTATATTCATCTTCAAGCTAAAAGAGGCTTTTAAGGGTTACTGTCATTCTTCCCATCTTCTTCAGGATACTTTTAAAAAACTGTAACACCTTGATGTTGCTATATTATATGTATCCATTTATATATGACCTAAAGAGGGATAGACTCTGTCAGGGTGACTAAATGGAGAGCCTTCTGGTGCTCCAGTCACTCAGTAGAGGTTATAGGTCATTGTGTGTGTGTGTGTGTGGAGGGGAGTATTGTGCATGTATATGTTTATAGACCTACAAACAGCAATGAACATAGTCTACTTGTTATATTGAATGTGCACTCATACTAAAAAATGAAAATGAGAAAAAATACTGGTTACTGTTTTTTGACCAAAGGCAAGAAGCAACAATAGTAATGAGAAGAAACATACATATGAGAAATATGTAGTTGCTGAAAGATATTTCAGTAAGGGAGATAAGGAACTTATCTACTTAGATGGGTATTTCCTAAGAATTATAATTTGTATAAATTAGAATGATTATTCAGAATTAGGTGTCATAGATTATAGATGCCTCAAAATGGATTGGTGTCAAACTAGTAAACTTATATGATCTCCAAGGACAGTGTAATCAGTAAGGATTGGTGTAAAAGCATTACTGTAAAGATAAAGAGGAGGTGATGAACAGAGAAAAGTACAGGGGTCAGATATCAAGCTGTGGATCAAATTATAAGGATGTTACAAAGAATGAAATTAGATAGATTATAAATCTCAGGATAGATACACCTTGAGTTTCATAGGTTGTAGTTCAGGTTTTATTTTAGCCAAGGAACTACATGTGTTAAATTTAATAGGGTGACAAAGAAGAGTCCATTTCAAACAGTGAATAGTTTGGTTTTTATCGGGACCAATGATTTGCTGGCTTAGTGGACAACAAGAAAGTTAACTGCATATGATGCTCATGAGGTTTTGTAGGCTGTGTATGATATAGCTAGGTTTAGATGAGGGAACAGCTGTAAGAAACAAGAGAATGTAAGTTGAGAAAGTGTATGAGCAAGTATTAAATTCAGTAAAAAGCTAAAGAAATTATTTATTATATTGGCATAGGTGTTCAATATAAGCATATGATGCTTGTTTAGAGAAGCGAAAGTCCTGACAATAGGAAGTAGAAAATAACTGTTAAAAAATTTGATTGAAGATGGGTTTGGATGAAGAAGCTAAAGAAGACTTCTGAATGTTAGGCCTGAATATCTCAAGATGGTTCAGGATCAACATAGACAGAAGATATGTTGTAGTATAGAACTGTCTAACTTGATCTAGTATAGAAGACTTGATTGTACAAGGACACAGTTGATGAAATATACAAATAGGAATATTATGTGTGTGTGCAAGCATGTGTGTATATATTTATATGTATTATTTGTAGATATGTATGTAAAAATGGCACATAAAAAGCACCATTTGAATGTGGCCGATGCCAGTACCCCCTGACTGGGCCCTGTGTCAGTGGCATGTACAAAGCACTGTCCAAACGTGATCGGTTCCAGGTCCACCTAACTGGCTCTTGTGTCGGTGGCACGTAAAAAGCACCCACTACACTCACAGAGTGGTTGGCATTAGGAAGGGCATCCAGCTGTAGAAACATTGCCAGAGCAGATTGGAGCCTGGTGCAGCCACTGGCTCTCCAGACCTCAGTCAAACCGTCCAACCCATGCCAGAATGGAAAACGGACGTTAATTGATGATGATAATGATGAAGACGATGGTGTATATGTATATTATATGTATGTGTGCATGAGTAAAATGAAAGTATATTTGCCTAATGAAAAATCACCATTTTATTTTTTCTGCGTATGTTTTATTAGCTTTATTTAAATTTGTATGTAAATTATTGATGCGTATATTGTCTAGTTGGATTCATTAAGAAATTGGATTTTGGGACTGAAGAAATTATAGTTCTATCTTTAGAGTTTCTTCAATATGCTCAGAAAATACCCCACCTACACACTTATGTATGCCCTATTTACTGTCATATAGTCATATTTGTACACATAAAATATATAAAAAAAACAGCATTTTAACATTCTAAAACATTATTTTATTCTTATACGGGGTGGATCTACCAGGGTATTTGAATTGTGTATTTTTTATATATAAGTACCAACCTGCCTTCTAGGGACCTCTCTCTCTTCAACAATCTCTCTTCCAAGCCATTTTTCTCCCTCATTCATTTCTGTACTCTCTCTTTCCAACTTTAATTCTCTATCTGTCCCTGTCTGTTTGTCTGTCTGTATGTCTGCCTCTCTCTCTCTGTATATGTATGTATGTATGTATTTAATGTTCAGATTATGCCAGCATGGAAAATGGACATTAAAATGACGATGATTATGTGTGTGTGTGTGTGTGTGTGTGTGTGTATGTACATACATACAAACACACACACACACACACACACACACACACACACACTTGCATATAAGTAGACACCTTCACATATTCATATACACAAATGCAAATATATGCTGATAGTTGTAGCATACATTAATCAGGATATGTGGGTTATCAGAATATTGTTATTGTATGAGTTAAGATATGCTCACTCAGATCTAAATTTATTATTTGATTAAACATTTTCAGTTGGGACCAGGACATTTCTCAGGTCAATTTGTCCAGAGTTAGCTGTTCTAAATCTTAAGTAACTAATGTGACATTGTCTGAAATGGTATCCCTTCTTCGCACCAGTTAGAACTGTGACATTACAGGAAATTCTTTGAGATAGGAATGGTCTGTCATTCATAATGATTTGATGTTTTTCTCTTCTTTAGAAAGAATTTCTTTCCATCCCTTATTAATAAATTTCTCACTCAATATTCAAGAGTAACTTGGAATTTTTTAAATCTAGTTTCTCTTAACTATAAATATTTCCTTTATCTTCATATGTTTATTGACTGATATTGTTCAAGGTGAAATAACTCTGTAATGTCATCAATGGCAACTAAAATATTTGTCAGTGAAATGTTAATTATAGAATAACAATCGAAGAGCCCAAAAAGCTATATTAATTATTACATAATATTCTATATAAATAAAAGAAGTTGAATGATTATTTTTGTACTTCAGCAAAAAAGGTGTGGATTTATTTGATTAAGATGTATCAAGATTGTTAAAAATTATTTTTTCAAATTATTTTAAACAATGTTACCTACTCATATTTCCTTTCAGTATATATCTCCAGTATAATGAAACAAATTGCTAATATAAAATTTCATAAAACAACAACCTGTATACCCTTATGAAAGTATTTTCAAATAGTCTTTATTTTCATGTAAACATTGGTTTTAAAGCTTTAACTTTTTTAAGAGCAAATAAAAAATATTCATTGCTTTACTTTTTTTACTAATTTTTTTACATGTTCCAAGATTAGAGTGTTGCTTATCATTATTTAAAATCTATTTGGCCAAAATTAATAGGTTAATATCTTTCTCTTTTAATTTTTTACGAATAACTATTTTACTTGATAGTAAATTGCCTCTGTATTTACTTTCAAACTTACATAGCTGTAAATTTATGATTAATTAGTATGAAATGATCTTGTGTACAGATTAAAAAAGAATAGATATGATAATGTTTGTATCTGAATGATTTACCTTAATGTACTTTATATTGAAATTTGACAAAGAAATTAAGTGGATGAGTTTAAGAAACTAACGAAGTACTGTAGCTTCAACATCTGCACATGTGAATTAAATCAGATGCAGATTAGATCACTTACTGCTGAGGGATTACGTTAATCTGATTAACAAAAATCATCATTTTACACTTTAGATATGGTACACCCCTTCCAGGTATAACTTTTAATCTATGGGATAAACATTTCGTATGAGCAAAGTGAATAGTAGCTACTAATAACCAACCACTAGGACTTAGTTTCTTTGATTAGTTGAAATGTTTATTTGGAATTGTGAATAAAACTTACAAGCTGAAATTTATGCAAAAATATATAAAATAGACTTTTACTTTAGGCAGAAAGACTACAATGAAATTGACAATGGCAAAATTAATCTCTTTTTTCTTTGTTGTGTATACTGTATGTTCAACCCCTATTGAAAATGAATATAATATGGTTGAACGTTCTTTAATTAATCCTAGTTTAACATTTTTATTATACATAAAAATGATGCAAGGTGAGATGGGAGTTGTTTGACTGAACTCTATTTCTGGAGAAAAATACTAACTTTCCCAGTTATCCGATAATAACAAGCCTAGCCAATTAAAAAACATTAGATAAAATACCTTATTCGCTGATTAACCTCTAAAATGTAGTAATTAAAAAATACTTTATCTATATCATTATCATTATCATTATTATCATCATTCCTCATCAACATCATTTAATGTCTGTTTTCCATCCTGTTATGGGTTGGACGGTTTGACAGGATCCAGTGAGATGCAGGGCAGCATCAAGCTTCAGTGTATAAGCTTTGGTATAGTTTCTATAGCTACACCCTTCCTAATGCCAAGCACTTTACACTGTGTATTGGGGGATTTTCTCCTGCCATCAGCACTAGTAAGGTTGCCAAGTAACTTGCAAAACCAGAAATGCACGAGAGAAGTCCCCTCAATTAAGTGGTGAGAGTATTTGAGATGGGGAGCTGGCTTTATGCTGAGTCTTGGAAGGCTAAAGTATGACAGATGGACAGTACAGGTGTCTTAGTATAGAGGTGATGCTGAGCTACCCCCATATTATATAAGAGTGGTTGGAAGACTTATTACTTGAATTTTTATATTATTGTCATTAACAATAAATAAAATTTATTATATATTGATTTTTATCTTTGGGACAGATTTACAACTTTGAATAGAAGTTACAGAGTTGGTTGAAAGGGGTCTGTAATATTAGCACCATTTATTTTGCTGATCCAAAATATAAGGTAGACTGGCTCACCAATAGTGAAATTCAAGCTCAGAGCAGATACTAGTTAAAATAAATACCATGAGGTATTTAGTCCAGAATTCTCTGAGTTCTTTTTTTCTCACACATTTTATTACATATTGATACAATAAAAGAATGCTCAAGTTAGCATCATCCAACTTGATGAATTCTGATGAATTCCTATTTCCTTTGCAGTATTCTATCTATCATGGCATACAAAGAACAATACAAGAAAACTATGTGTATGTGTGTGTGTAAATGGTTTCACTATACTATTTGTTGTGGATCTCTTTTCACACATTTATGTATGGCCATAAAAAATCTGTCTCAACAAATTCTGCACCACTGATGCAGACATGGAAAAGTGAATGTTAAAACAACGATGATAATGATGATGATGTGTCTTTTCCAGGGTTTTGCAACTTAGCACACTGTTTTCAATGTTGTACACTTTATCCACTCAAAAAAAAATAATGTTTGGATTGAAATAGATTATGATTTGCATCTTGGAAAATTAAAAATGTAAGACCTATTAACTTCGACACATTTGTACAATCATCAAACACACTGTACTTATGTATATATGCATATATGTACCTATATATAATTTATGTGTGTGTGTGTGGGGGTGTATGTATATACTCATATATACATAAAATCCAGTATCCTAACCACTATATAATACACACACACACACACACACACACACACACACATGTAATGTTTATATTTATTGTATTATATTGTTTCTTGTTCATTTTGCAAAGTCTTCTTAATTCACATCAAGCATTGAATTTTTCTCACGATCCTCTTTGCTCTTATTTCAACAGTTGGAAATGGAGCAGTTTTTCTGTGACTGAGAATTTCTTTGTCTTTCTAACTTACAAGAACCTGTTGTATATTTGAAAAATCATCTCTGCACTTTCTTTGTTTTTCTCTGTCTCTCATTCCATTACTCTCCTACTCTCCATTATTCTCACTCATCTACTCTTATAGTTTGCTACTCCACCTCTTCTTATCACGCTTTCTCACCTACACACACACACACACGCACACACGCACACACACACACACACACACACACACACACACACACACACTTACACATATAGTTCCCTTGCTTTTCTCTCAATTAAAATCTGTCTTCACTTCTTCCCTTCATTTCCTAACATATTCCCCACCATTTCAATATCTGTACACAAATCTCTTTCTCACTCTCTCTCACTCACTCTCTCTTTCTCACTCTCTCTCACTCACTCTCTCTTTCTCACACACACACACACTCTCTCTTTTGCTTTCTCTCTCTCTCTCACTCTCTTTCCATCTTTCCCCCTCTCTCTCTCACCCTCTACTTACATGAGGTATATTAGCTTCTGAACTGGTATTTATGATACAGTTCCTATGAAACAATATATTCATTTTCTCTGAAATACAATGTTCACAACCATTGTCACCTTGATCATAAATACGTTCTAATATTGTTTTGTCAAAATATTTGCTGAAATATTTTAAAATGCCTTATAGTTTAACATGGGAAAGCTTCATACCATACTGTTTACATGTCCCAAACAAAACAAAATGTTCTTTTGTTAACATGCATCTCAAATTGAATGTTTTTGGTGTCATAAATTGGAATATTTCATAGGAATATATCAAAAGGCCTAACAAATGAAAGTTGGCCAGTCCTGTGTAAGAGGTTTTCTACCGTTACTGTACATATTTAATGTTTTTTCCCCAATTTCTATATATAATATATGCTTGTTTGACTCATTTCTTTTACTGCTTTTGCTTGAAAATCAATAAATGCAGTCACAGTTTGTGAAGTTTCAGCTTAAAATAAATTTTATTATATTACTCTGTTTCATTGTATTCAATTGTTCTTTCTCTGGGTTGTTTTACACTCTTGTATATTCCATTCTGATATTGCTCCTGAATTGCTGGGTCCTTTTCAAATACACAATGTACCAACAAAATTATGAATCAACATTTGTTGGATTTCTCAACAAAAGAATATAGTCATACCACCAAGAAAACATACATGAAAAGACTAATACATAACACTGAAGAATTTTTAAAGTAAATGTATAGGAAGGTTTTCTGTTTTGATAAAGATGATCTGGATATGTCTTTGCATAAAAAGTTAGGTTTTAAGACCAAGAAGTATCGATCCCAAAACAAGCTATTGGACCTGTTCAAATTGGAGATTTTCAACTTTATTAGAAGAGTAAAATTCAAGAAAATGTCCAGATTGCAACTGAATTTATAGAATTATTTCAAAACTTTTCAAATTCAATGAACATTTTTGTTCACTTAGTCAAAACTAAAAATTTGTATGAAATTATAAGATTTTTACCTTACACCATTGCTAATACTTTCAAAGCTAACAACAAGGTCACTGCTTCTCCCAGGAATACTACAACTGTTAGGGGTTACATCCTCACCTAAGTACACTAAAAAGATTCCTTCAAGTTGCTTAGCTATAGTTTCTTGCTTGAAGAAGCTTGGGAAACACTAGTATCAGCCCATTAAATCAATCCAGCTCTGAAACTTTATGTATAATAGTACATTTTCAAAGAATAATTTTCATTTTTTTGGAGTGATGTAATAAAAATAATAAAGATATTTCTACCCAAATACTGGAGTGTATATGTATATGTGTACATTTTGTCTTGAAGAAATTCAAGCTAATAGCAGTTACACATCCATATACCTTAAATTGAATTATGAAAGCTGTTTTAAAATTACCTTTAAGCAAATTTGAATAATGTCTCAAAATATCTTTCTTAAAACAAAGGAGGAATAGGTTTAAATATAATTTTGTACTGAGTCAATGATAATACATACCATTCACCAGTAACGGTCATAAGTTTCATTGATGAACATAATAATCTTTGTAAATTAACACATGCTATATTCTTTCTTCTGGAATCAGCACGATTAGAATTGGCTGACAAAAGCATAATATAGACCATATCTTTCAGTGTTTATGCCAGATTGAGTACTTTCTACACTTACACATCTATTCTCTCCCTCACCTCATTCAGTATATCCATCTCTGACATTTCTGCTGTCATTGTTTCCTCTCATTATTCTGACCTTGGTACACATAACTTAGGTTACTGGATACCTTCCATTTTTACTGTGTACAAGGTGCACCACCTACTCTGCTACAAAAGAACCTGCCGTGTTCCTCCCACAGATTATTGGTGGTCGAGGCTGCCTCCCTAGTACTGGTGTCACAAAAAATGCACCCAGTATACACTGTAAAGTAACCAGCAAATGTGCAGATAAAGTGTAGCAAAGTACCTATAATCCTGTTTCATCAAGGTCTGTTTGGTCACTCTTGTGTTGGGGCCATGAGAAAATGCACCTAGTACACTCTTTAAAGTGGTTGGCAACAGCAAGGGCATCCAGCTGCAGCAATCAGTCCCATTGCCATGAGAATCAATCTTTTTGGTGTAGTGGCTCCCAATAAGAAATTACTCAAGCTGTGATTCTCCATCCAACTCATGCCAGAGGACATATGACGATGATGATGATGACAATACCATACTTTTACAATGTTTTACTTGTAGAAGTACTAGTTCTAAAATATAAAAAAAGAATATTGTGTTTATTTAATTTATTCATTTATATGAACTGCCTCATTTTTCATTTTATGTTATTTCAAATAAATATTTCTCTTAATTGCACATATTATAAAAGTCAAAGTTGTATAATTAATTCATAACTAAGAGCCCTGGAACAATTGTTGACTGGAAAATACTTGGAGATTTGTTCTTTAGTTCTTCATCTTTCAGTGATCAAGAATTAGACTGGTTACAGAAGTGAAGGGCAGCTTGAGTTTGTAGGTATCAAATTCGTTGGATGTCTAACTGTAACAGTTTGGTGATTTATAACTTCAAACTTAATCCTACGACTTGTCCTTGAATATCAATGGAAAGTTTTTTCCATAATTGTCTTGGTACGACAGCGATTACAAGAAGCTCAAGCTCTAAAACTGAAAACTTTGCCTGAAATGATGGCTTAAAGTAGTTAATATTGAGAATAAATACTTCCTATTACTTGCTTCATTAGTTATCAGTATTTTCTTGAAAACCAGCTGGGAAGCTGTGTGTATCCTGTCAATAGTGTCACATCATATCCAAAGTCAAGACACTAGACTTTCGATAATTGAGTCTGCTTAGTTCTAAGTTAGTACCATAAATTATATAATCCAACACTGTAAGTAGCAGCATTGTGTAATTCTTTGGCTTGCAATACTGAAATCAATTTATCTGGCAGGTAAAGCTAGCTGTAATATATGAAGATGATTTATCTCATGTCTACTTACTGTGATAAAAACTTGAAATAAGAACTGGCCCCATATATCTTTGTGTTTTGGGAATGATTTAGCTATGATTAATTTTATATTTTCATGTTTGTATGTAAGATTAAGGTTTTGAAATATCTAAAAGAAAGAAAAATGTTTGAGAGTTTTAGAATTTATATTGTAAATTTTATTTCTTAAAAATCATCACCATTATCATCATCATCATCATCGTTTAACATCCTCTTTCCATGCTAGCATGGGTTGGACGATTTGACTGAGGACTGGTGAACCAGATGGCGACACCAGGCTCCAATCTGACTTGGCAGAGTTTCTACAGCTGGGTGCCCTTCCTAATGCCAACCACTCCGAGAGTGTAGTGGGTGCTTTTATGCGCTACCAGAATGAAGGCCAAAATTTAGTTTTTGCAACTGATGCATATTAAACATTGCAATTTTTTCTATATGGAATAGAGATTAGGAATACAGATATCAACAACACTGAGATCTTAAATAAGGTTTTATTATTAAAACATATTTTGTTTAAATATTTTAAAAAGTAAGCAATTAATGATTAAAACTAAAATATATATTGTATTTCAATAAATTTATTTAAGTATTTTAATTTATTTTTTCTGAACAATACTTGTTATCTCTTAAGACATTTGAGGTTAAAACATCTGCAACACAGTAAGGACAGTAAATTCCTTAAAACTTCATTAGTTGTCGTATGTAGAATTGAAATAAGCTAAACAGATGCATATTAAAATAGTCAGAAAAGCATATTAGTGTTTGTGTGGCCAACAAATGCATTAATGTAGTATAATTAAAATCTACATGATTAAAAATAGTATTAACTAAACTCAAAGATAATTTCAGTAATATTTTGGGTGGCCACAGATTGTATCAAAACATTATCCTGAGAAAAATATTCTGTTTGTAAAAATACAGATCTCTAAATTGGGTTCATGGCCCTAAATATTCAGGGAAGAGATTTTGTCAAATGAATGTCAATAAAATAACCACTTTACCTGTAGTTACTTTATAGTCATCCATAGAGATAACTGGCTGAGCCAATCAACCCTGTTGGAATTTTTATTTTAGAACATAAGGAGGATATCATTAAACTCTGCAAAGCATTTAACCACACTCTACTGTCGGTGCTACTCCTTTTTCAATAATCTTCTGCTTAAATTTTACTGATATGTTTTCTTATTGGTTATGTTGCTGTTTTATCTGTGATGAAATATGGTTTATTTTCTATGTCTTCAGTGTGTTGATCTATATGGAGTACAATTAATTAGAAGTATCATCTAATTAGATATTGACTTGTATTTGTTTTGTGTGGCCCAGGCCAGTTCTGATTGAGTAAAACTATGACCAAAGAAAATCAGAACAATCTTGTCTTTTATTGAGATAATGTTATTTAGGGTTATGTTGTAGAATGTGTCATTCCTTTTTTAAATGGTAGAGAGTATGATTTGATGGAAACTTGACTGCTGTTTGTAGCAAGTCATGTGTCCATATTGAGGTTGCTTCTAAATGAATATTCCTTTTGCTCTATTAATTAATAATCTGTAACTGTATAAGAAACCATCATATATTCTGCCAATCAACCAAATATAAAATGTGCCACATTAGATAAAATAAAATAGAAATAAGAGAATTTTGGGTTCAAGTCTTGATTGCATACATGATCAACTACTGCTAGAAGAAAGCACTGCATTAGTAGATTTTATTTTATATCTGAGATTTGGACATATGTCAATTGTTGATTATATTTGTTCACTAAGCAATTTTGTTATGGCATGATATCCTTTAAAATCTCTCTCTCTCTCTCTCTCTCTCTCTCTCTCTCTCTCTCTCTCTCTCTCCCCCTCTCTCTCTCCCTCTCTCTCACTCTCTCTCTCTTTCTCCATCCAACCCATACAAGCACAGAAAAGTAGATGTTAAAATGATGATGATGATGATGATGATGATGATGATGATATATGTATAAGTCGATTATTTGTATAGTTTATAAATGTTTTAAATGACCATGTAGTTTTATCCCAAGTTGCAGTACAGTGACAAGCCCCAGATTTAGGGCGAAATAAATTTATCTTTACCTACTTGCAGCTACTAGGACAGCCAAAACATAAAAATCAGAATGAATTATATCTACTCGTAAAATAAAATAAGTATAGAAAAAAAAAAAAAATCTCTCTCTCAGTGATTCTCTCCCCTCGAGGGAAGTTTCTCCCCCTCTTCAATTTCTTACTAAACCCTATTTCTCTTTGCCTCTGAAGCTGAAAAGAACCACAGATGGTGACAGCAGCAATAATGGCAGTTACCAGTCAAATTTCACACATGTGTACATATCTATCTATCTATCTATCTATCTATCTGTCTGTCTGTCTGTCTGTCTGTCTGTCTGTCTGTCTGTCTGTCTGTCTGTCTGTCTGTCTATCTATCTATCTATCTATCTATCTATCTATCTATCTATCTATCTATCTATCTATCTATCTATATATATATAAAATTTAATAAACATAGCATTTGTATGTGAGCTACTATAAGTTTCACGCTTGGACAGTATAGTTGCTGAATGGTCTTGTGTAGTGTGCCATGTACTGACTATCCTGCCATCATTCAGGCTTAATCTTGTTCAATTACTGTAATCTCTGAGCATGAAACTAATAGTAGCTTACATATAAATTTGGTGTTTACTAAATGACACCTATCTTCCACTGGATGAATTACTATTCTTGTTGATCCTACCAACAATGAAACAGTATGCTATACATTTATATATACGAGTATAAATTTATGCAGAAGCTTATTCAGGTAGGGGAACTAATTTGAGGTTAATTAGATTTCGTAATGGAATTTGTTTGATATCTGTCTAAACCAGATGAATGGAGAAGCACTTGTAAGCAAAGTGGGCCATTGTAAAATCAGCTTATCTGTGTTATTTTGGGATAGGTGTGGGAAATCAGGTTAACCTAGGTTTCTGTATTTTTGACACAGAGGGTCATTGGTGCTAAATGATAAGGATAATTGAAAGAATTACAAACTGATTAATTACATTAAAGATACTATTTAATCATGTCAGTAATAGTAGCAAAAAAACATCAACAAACCAATAAAAAGCATTATAGTAATACTATACCTGTAATAATCATAATAGTCATTTGTTAGATGTTTTTGTTCATCATATCAGTCCTTATACTAAAACTGTAACAATAAAAAATAATGTTGTTACTACAAACAATATTCTGTCGTTGACATCATAAGAATTTATAAATTTTCAAGAGAACATAATGCACACATAAAAAGCACCTGTGCTAGTGCCATATCAAAAGCACCCATACTGATGTGTTGTGTACAGCACCCATGCTGGTGTCACGTATAGAGCACCCATGTTGGTGCCTCATATAAGCCACATATAAAGAAAGCACTGGTGCTGCATAAAAAGCGACCAGTACACTCTGTAAAGTAGCTGACATTTGGAAGGGCATCTAGCCATAGAAACCATGCCAAAACAGACAACTGGAACTTGGTCCGCTCTCAGATTGTAACTTTTATTTATGTTAGTGCTACTATAATTAATATTTGTATTCAGTTTAGTTAAGTTGGAGAAAGTGATGGTTTATGCTGTTAGATGTGGTGGTTGAATGAGAACCTTTTACAGTATAGTGATTGAAAATCTTATAGTAGCCATGCAGTGAATGCAATGTATGTATGTGTTTGTGCAATATTTATGTGCACATATCTGTGTGAATATTGACATTTCATATCTTCCCTTGTTACTGAGTGAAATGATAGCATGTTGACATTGTGACCTGAGCAAGTACAATGGTTATAGTTCACTTCAGTTTTAGTTTAAAAGTTTGAAACCATTGAAAAGGTTACAGTAGCATGATTAAAAACTCATGATAGATTTGTTAACAATAAAACTAAAATTGAAATAAACCAGTGCTTGTGATGGCTGGCTTCTTAAACCATTTGTCCTTGTTTTGATTAAGACTTCATCACCAATACCATCTTCCTTCTCTTCATATATTACATATCCTTCATTCTCTTTTGTTGCACATACAGGAATTCTAATCTCTTCTTTGACCTCATCTTTTGCTTTTACTTTTACATGTAGTCTTCTGCTTCCCTCCATAATGTTCAAAGGATTTTAGTTGTTAGTCTATGCAATTGAACATTTGTACATTTGTACATTTTTCCAGCTGTTGACACTTGTGTTACAAATATTGCTTGTGAATGTGCTAGATCCCATGGCACACCTTGTGCTCTTGGTTAATGCCTTTGGACTTCCCTCTTTAAGTGGGCATAGCGTCTAAACAAGAAACTGGGTGTCATTTGGGAACTGAAGACAATTACATTCATCAGCCATAAATTGATGATCAAATAACACTGTCATCATGGTGATAATGATCCAGATGATTTTGATCCTGATGATAGTACTCATCATCATTATCACCTTCATTATCATCAAATGATAATGCAGTTCCAATTTAGAACAACTTTAAAATATCATATTTAAGAAGTAAATTATAAATATTTTAACTTTTCAGAAAACTGAGAACTTCAAACAAGTTTTTAAATTGGTTTGTGAAAGGAAATTAAACAAAAGACCTTAGATTTTCTGTTTTCTCATATGATTTAAATATAAGCAATCATAACATATATATATTTATATATATATTCAGTTATTGTTAACATAAATTTGGATGTTAAAAACAGTTTGTAAGTTAGTTTCTTACCACTAGTTTTCTGGTGTTTACTTAATCATTGAAATTTTTCTCCTGATTTACAAAATTCTTGTTTTACATTTATATGATAATATTTTTAATGAATTATTGAAGACAAAAGTTACTGTGAGATTCAGGAATATTATATCTTCTATTTGTTATTAGATGATTTATAAAAGACTTAAAGCATAACTTCATTAGTATTTGAATTAAATACAGCGAAATTATATTTGAATTTATATTTGAAAACAAGATACTGTGAGATTAAAGTATCTTCTGTTACTTTTTGATATAAAGAATTTAGTTGACATGACTTTCCTACTCAATGGGAAGTGTGTAATAAACTAATCAGAGTCTTTTAATTCTTTTATTCATTTAAGTGTATCAGCTTTAAAGCTGCAGTCATGCTGGGTCACCGATTAAAAAAAGTCTTAAGTTATCTTATGGTAATGTGTTTGGGTTCCACAGACCTTAAAGAATGTAAAATGTGAAAAAATTGAGATTTTCCTATTCTTGATCTTTTGCTAAGAACATTTAACGTATCCTGGTTCATATATTCTTGTATCCTACTAAAGTTTTGTTTATATTTTACAAATATCAATCAACTTTAAATTTATAAATAAATTTGTAATGAAACTTTAATTTTGTTTAAAATTCTATGTTAGAAAAATAAAGCTTGATTAATATCTGATATTTCATAATTAGCCATCTGGATAAACCATGCTAGAGACCATGCCAGAGCAGACATAGGAATTATTTAGTGCAGTCTTCTGGCTCACCAATTCCTGTTGAACTGTCAAACTAATGCTGGCATGGAAAACATATGTTAAATGATGATGATGATGACGACGATGACAACAATGATGATGATGATGACAGTAACTCTTAAGACTGATGATTTGGCTTATAGATGCTGTAATATTCACAACAATTATTTATTACCATAAACTGAAATAGTTACTGTAATTTTTACAATAGAAAATAATCCAAATTTTTATGGTCAAGAGAGACACTTCTCTGTTTGAGAAAATCATAGTAAATGCTGTACATCTTGAATGCACCATATTGCCTGTTGTTTTTATTTTACTTCCATAAATTCCATACATAAAATGATTAGAAGCAATAACATTAGTAGATGCCATGTTTAAGCCAGAAGCCTGAGATGTTTCATTGACTTAATAAAACCATTTTTATTGTACTGCTTACTCTTTACTTTTCTCATTAGGCTTTGCAGGAGGCAGATTAGTAGAATCCAATTCAGTTACAAATTTAAACATCTCATTTCAACAAATTATTGTTCAGAATGATGCTTATGCTACCCTAACATCACTGATATTTAGACATAGCTCTTATTTCTAAGCTTTGTCTATTAAACACAGCTCTATTGATGGCTGATGAAATAATGGGTGGGTAGCTCTTTCCCCCAAAACAGCATATTAGATAAATTATCTATATTTCAATCTTCATTAACGATATTAATCCTTTAGGCCATTGTTTACCTAGCCTTGACTACTAATTTAAATCAGCTTGTAGTTAAAGCATACTAATTATGGATGTTGATGCAACAAGCATTAATTCTGCTATCATTTGTATCATCATCCCCATACTCTCAACACTCCTACTATTATTCCTATCATCAACACAGCCATAATTTTGCAGCTATTTGTTTAATGCTGGTTTATGTTAGAGGCAGTTGGGAAATTACTTTCTACACATTTCTTAAACTTAAGTCTTTTCCTCTGAGTCCAAACCATTTAGAATATTTTTTTCTAAATACTCTATCATTTATCTATCTTCACTATATTCCACAACCAGTTTACAATATTTCATCTAATTTTTTATATACATATTTTTTTATTCTTACAGTATGCTCAACCTCTGTTTTATCAAGTTAGATCGTCTCAACAACATTGTTGAGAAATTTATTTATATTCGATATTCATCATTTGGAAGGCTTCAAAATCTTAGCATTTAAAAACTGGGGGTTTTTTTTTTTTTGGTTTTTTTTAGATAAACAAACTTGAAATATAATCATTCAGTTTTCACTAATTGTATTTTCTGTTGCTGTCAGTTTCCCCAAGAATATAACATTGTCCTGAGAGAAATCCCAACTCTTTGCCTGCCTTAATGTATCTTTCACAATTTACTATGATGTGTACTAGCTTCATTATTTCATCTATTAGCTTTCATCCTTTATAAATTTCCCTCTTTCTGTATCACTCTTTATAGCAGCTGAATTTTCTAATTAATTAGGTTAGTAATCAGATCATTTTCTTGCTATCTATATGTTTATTTGTGCCCCAATACCCCCAGTATTCATCTTCTTGATTATTTGCCATCAATTCCTACACTTGTATAACTGGTTCTATCAGTCAAACCTACTTGAATTCTTTTTCATTCCATCCCTTCTCCTTATAATTTCTCATTGCATTCAATAACACCATTAACAAAAGAACCATACATCAGTTTCCTAGTATATCATTAGACAACTATAACATAACAAAATTACTTTTTCTCTCATAAATGTTAGCAAATGGTGTCTAATCATAGAAACCCATATAGTTATCCTTTTTATAAAAAAAAAAATGCTTTTGATAATGTGTAGCATGCAACCACCTTTTAAATTCTCTTTTTATGATTTCAGATCTATAGTATATCACCTTAATCTTTAGATTCCTTATTTGTCATAACTGTATAAAATTCCATTTGCCTACTTTGTTGTCCCATTAAAGATCCATTATTAACTCAACTCATTTCTTTTCACCCATGATTTTCCAACAATAGACCCTAAATCCATGAGTACAGCATAAGTAAATCTAATTTTCTGTAATTTGTTATATTTGCAGTATTTATGATATATACACTTATACTATCAATGAAGAATTTTTTAAAGAATAATATTCCTGCTCTGTGTATCTCTATGTGTCCCTGTGTACTCCCGACAAATTTGATACTTATATCATATTCACGTGGTCCCTCCTTTGAGCACTGTCTTTCTAAACTGAATTCAAAAGAAAGGTATTCTTCTAATACCATAATCCTACCTAAATTTGATTGAATTTCATTATTTGACCAACACTCAAACTATGGCAATTAGTCTGAGGATATCATCTTGAACTCTGATTCTTATCGTCTATTACCAAAATATATTAACCTTTGCTCCAATATCTATCAATAATTGAACCAACCTGTTACCCATCTGTCTGTCTGAAGGGACTATACATGCTATCGGCAAGACTGTTCCTAACTTTTTTATGAACAAAAGGAAAGATTTTTAACCCTGACAAAAGGCAACACATTTGGAGTAGAATGGTTAAGATGATTAAACCAGTTTCAGTACATAACTGGTACTTATTTTATGGATTCCAGGTATGAAGGCCAATAGGATCTGAATTCAGTGTAGCTGATTGAAGCTAAAAGTGTTAATTATGGTCTGGCATTACTGATTCTTACAAAAGAAAACAGATTTAGAGACATAATTCAATTAAAGATGAAATGTTTTGTATTCAATTCCAATATTATATATTTAAATAATATTTATTAACTATAGTACTGTATATGCTTTGTCAAGGAGAAAAAATATAGTTAAACTTTCCATTCAATGAGGGATAACTAAATTATTTTTTTTGTCTATTTATAATAGTTTTTTTAATTATCTTTCATGCTTTCTTTAATTAATAATTCATGAGACTTTATAATTTAAGTTATCAACAATATTGCAGATTTGGCCTAATAAAAACTTATTTAAAAAACTTCATGCCAATTATAATATTATATGAAATAAAGGTGTTTTAGAGATAATCAATGAAATCAATACATTCTGCATTTAGGTTTGACAATCAGCTCACCTCACACACAAAATAGTTATAATAATAAAATAAAGATCCATCAACTTCAGCTGATGCTTATTTAATGAGAACAGTCTCTAACACAATGATCTTTATAATTTCTGTCTGAGAATTCAGTGTGAGAACAAATATTTGTGGAGCCATGACCACTAATGGAGAAACTATTGGCAATTCATATTGCTATAAGCAATGGTTGTGCAGAACAATAGATAAAATAGTGAAATAATTAATTTATTTGGCTACTAACAGATCGTTGCCATGGTATTCTTCTTTTAAATATGAGAATATACCAAGCAACTTTATATTAGAATTGTCTGTCACTTGTTTTCCAAAATAATCTATGTAAACATGTTTCATAGGAACCAATACTGAAACTGTGACCTAAAGCCTTAAACATTAATTTTATTTTATATTCTAACCTATATTCTATTAATTGTCTTCAAGTTCTATCTTACTTTAAATCGATACATCTGCTTTTATGTTGCAATTACTTTTGAGGTCATCTGATTTTCAACATAATGTAGTTTCTTGAATATTTCACTAATTATTTTTTCTCTCTTTAGTTTGTCTGAGTAAGATGGCAGAAGTTTGGAGATAATTAGTTAATGTTTCATTTGATTAGTTACAAGTTTGTGGTTCAAGGGGTAAAATATTGCCAGAGGTAGAATTTAAAAAGGATATGGTTCTGGAAACGATCGAAGAAAGAGTTTAGAACCAACATGGGTAATTGAGATCAGAGGAGAAAATGTAGATATATCAATTGAGTTATGGTGGTTATGGTATAGGGGTCAGTGCTCAGAAGAGCAGAGATTGTTGTAATAGCAAATGAAGAATAAACAAAGGTCACAATCTATCAGTATGTAACTAGTTTTAGGTTTTGGGTTACCCATTTATAAGTCAGTAATTCAAATTTATTGCAGGTATTTCATTGTTTCTAGGTAAAACATTATTTTACATTGACTCAGTTCACCTAACTATGGAAGAATAGGTAGCAACACCAAAGCATCTGAAAATGTTACCTGCAATAGATTGGCATCCTGTCCATTGAGATATTTATCTTACATCTGCTTAGGATGATAAAACAGAAGCAACATATTTCCCATGTTATATCGATCTGTTCACTATGTCACCTGTGTGACCTTTGTGTATGACATGTTTGTGTGTTATATAGGGTCTATAGTAATTCAGAATTGAAGAATTTTATGACATTAAAAGGGAAACGCTTTCCATGATAGTCCTGCTTATGTGAACTAGTTGTTAATTTCAAGAGAAGCTGTCAGAGATAATTTTTTGGTAATATGAAAGGAATTGAATGGTCTGTCTGAGATTTCTGTTATTCAAGAGTAAAAGAAATATAATGCTATGGGTTTGTGTACCCAGTTGCTGAACATGTAGAGTTTGTATATTACTGGTCAAGACTTGGTTGCTGAGTTTCTATTGTTAAAACTTGGTTGCTGAGTTTCTGACCTAAGTATTTGCAACTCTCAACTGATCAAGCAATTTGGTTGTTCAAAGTTCCATGTTGGCAATCTATAGAGGGCTAATGGTAGGAAAGAGTGACAATATTCTCAAACTCAGGGTTATCTATTAGGATGAAGTAGCTGGTCTGTTCTAGGTGACTTAGGTGTAGGGACTAATATGACAATTTACAGAAATCCTTCACTCGGTAGTGCTACCAAGGAGTAGAAACAGTTTGAGAAAAACTCTAATATGGAAGTATCATTGGACAGAACTGTTTGAGATGTATTTTGAGCAATGAAACAATTCTTTACGTTCCCATTCAGTGTCCATACATTGCTGGTTTCTGATATATGTCAAACAGCTATTGTTGAATGTAGGCCAGATTTGGCTCTCAACTGAGTCCATCATGAAAACTGTCCTACTGCTCTACTTTAATTGAGAAAAGTAAGCAGTTTTCCTCTGTCTGCAGTAAAAGAGATTGTTTAATAGCCAAGGTTTAAAGAACTGAATGTAGATACTTTTCTCTTTGGTCAAGTCTGCATCAGCTTTTTAAGTCCTGCTGGAAAAAAAAAAAGATTGGTAAGCAACAGTTGGAGAAGGACATTTATTCTCAGTGGTCAGATTGATGTTGGACTGTGAAGCTCCTTGATTACCTTGAGTTGGAGCTACTCCTGTATCAGGAAGATTATATCATCCATATATATATATCATGTTCTTTTTCCCCCTTCATCCAATTTTATGTAGAACCTATCTTTGTAATATCCCTTTTCAGCTAGCATCCCTCTGGCACATAAAAGAATTTATCATTGTTCAGAGATCTTATTTTCAGTGCATAACTTCATTGCTCAACCAAGCACAACTCTCTGTGCATTGGGAACACACATTATTTTATTTTGTTTCTATATTTTCTCTTTTATTGAAAATATTCTATGCAATACATGTGCAATATCTAATACTGCATTTTCTTTATGTTGGGTATGTGCAAGTCCTGGTGGGGTTGACTGTGTAGTTGTCTTATTATCAGCACAATACCAAAGAAAATGATTTGTAGTATTTAGTTACATATGCTTATGATCTAAGTTCAAATCCAGTTAGGTCAGCTTTTGGCTTTCGTCCTTCCAGAGTTGATAAAATGAGGTATTGGTGAAGTACTGAACTTTTAATAATCAACTATATACAAACACATGTCTTGTAAAGGACAATTCAAATGCAAATATTGTTACAAATGGCAACAGCAATAGCAGTAGTTTTGTTGTTATCATTAATCAGATGATTGATTTAGGTTAACTCCTGGAATAAAAAAGGGCACAGAAGTGTTGTGTTGCAAGGAAAATTGCCTCTTTACTTTTGGAATACATTAAGAAACTAGTAAGAAGGAGAGTAACATAACTCTATCTTGTCACAAATTGTGGGGCAGCTTTCACATACTCACAAAAAGCACAGTTGAAAGAAGGCTTCCTTGATGTTTGAAGTGATGCTGTTTCTGTTAGCTGGAGTTGACCATATGGAAACATGTGTCTGGTTCTATACCAGATGTGGACCCCTCTGTGAGTACAGAAAGGAAAGCTTTAGACTGGTTGTGTAGTATAAATAGCCCAACAGTTACACATGTTACTATAAGATCTGTTTTAGGGTTTTCTGGCTTGAGAAGATGAATTATCAAAGAAATGGCAACTAGCATCAAGCCTCAGCTGCTGCTGTTTCAAGAGCAACACTAGTTGTGTCTCTGAAGATGGCAGGAGTAACCATGTCATCCTCAGAGCTGTGAATTAATTGTCAGGACAGTGAAGGCCCAATTTGCAGTAGTGCTGCACTCACCACTATCTTGTGAAGATGAGGATTGTGTGAATGCAGACTAAAGAGGGATGGCAATTAAACAGTAAAATAGGGGAGAGGCAATGTCTCCTTCTTTTTTTTTTTTTGAGGAGTGTGTGCACATATGTGTGTGTATATGTATTTGTATGTGTGTGTGTGTGTGTGTGTGTGTGTGTGTGTATGTATGTATGTCCAACCTATGCCAGCATGGACAACAGACGTTAATTGATGATGATGTTGATGTATATATTTGTAAATACACAAGCAAAAACAGAATAAAGAACAGATAATGTGAAACAAAGAGCAAGTGAAGGGATAAGAGAGAACAACAGTTCATAAATAATTTATTGCTAATAAGAAATAAACAAGGTATGCTCTTGACAACAATCCAAACTGGTTTCAGTTTACTGCGCTGAGTTTCATCCATTGAATAAGATTAATTGTTTGTTATGATGTAGCAGGGAAAATAATTGATTATTCCATCTGCAATATTTAAATTAGCATCTTGTAAGGTTAGAACTCATTTGTATGATTTTTTTTAATATCTCAGACATTGGACTGTGTATTTAATTATGTTTAAAGATAAACCTTTATAAATTCTGCTTTTCAATTACTATTCTGAGCTTAATTCATAATACTTTACATTGAGTATATGAAAAAACATTTTTGTTTTTTATTTAATAGATAATATCAGTTTCATTTAATAAGGCCCAAAGCCAAAATTGGACTTAGGTCTTATTAAATTAACTATTGAATTAACTGCAATGTATTATTGGTGTTCATTTTATTGACTTGTTTCCTGCGTAAGATGAAAGCAATGTCAAATTAGGTAAGAATATACAACATAATGAAATAATATTTAACATTCAGTCTAACTACAATTTAATAATATTAAAATATTTAAAAATCTAAATGTCATTATAACAATTATTGTTTTCATTTTCATTTTCTCTGTAAATTGGATTTATAATTTAGACTAATCCACTTTAAGTTATAATTAATCCTTCTTTTACAAGTAGCTTTCTGAAAATTACAATCCACATTCAATATAATTTTCAACCAATCAAGTTTCATGATGTATTCCGGTTTCATTATTTTATTCTATTTATTTATCTCTTTTTCTTGTGGGTAGCAACTGGAATGAGTTGTGACCATATTGTGATGAACAGTGTGATACTTCTCTTATATTGCTATTATAAAAAGTTATTGTTAATAAATTGCTGAAATACAGTTTTATTTTATATAAGGACACTATAAATTATTCAACTTGTCTTCTGCTTCTCCATTATCCTCCTCCCCTCTTCCTTCTCTTTGCAAAAGATTAGCATCTGTTTTGTCCCATTTGTGTCTGGTGAATTAGCACATTAGTACATTTCTATGTATACCTACCCTTTGAGAAGTCCTCATTTTCTAAGGTGTGAATGAACCACTTTTCCTCAAGTTTTCTTTAGTATACCTTAGAATACTAAATGCCATCTTTCATTATTTCATTGTCTATTTTCATCTAATGAATATTTTTAGTTTGCATTAAATGTCTGTATTTTGATTTCTTGGTTCACATACATGGCCTATTTCTCTAGTCATTAATTGGTCACACTTCACTCGTTCTTCTACAGTCACTGCATATTTTCTATATTCATTATCATGCTTCACTGTGATACATTTTCAGAAGCTTGATGCCCTTGAATAAGAAAATAAAAGCAGTTTTTATTCTATTTATTAGTCACGAGATTTAAAAATAAATAAACAAGCATTAGGATCAGTGTTTTAGCTTTCAGCAGTTTATATCATGTGACATCTTTTTTTCACTGGCCTCTAAATAAAAAGAAAATTTAAAACAATAATTTATTTTATCTAATACTCTGCTAATTTATCTACTGAGGACTTTTCTTCAGCATAGTTATTTTATATCTGTCTGCTTTGTTATATTTCTTTCATTAACTTTCTTTACTCAGTCACAATGATATTTACACACATGGGTATATATGTAAATATGTGTGTTTGTCTCTGTGTGCTTTTGCACTGCTGGGGCACTGGTGACATTTATGTTCTACTTGTACAATCTATCCAGCAACTCAGTGGTTTATGCAAAGGAAGATTAGTAGATTAAAATATTTTACTTAAATATAAGTAAGGGTTGGTATCAAGAAAGACTTGCAGTTATAGATCATTGCCTCCAAAAGTTTTGTCTAAGCATTGGAAAAGCAGACAATGATACAATGATGATAATGGTGAGAATGTGAACTTCACCCACATGCATTTTTTTTACCTGGCTCTCTTCTTTCTTTTTATCTCCTTTCCTCTCTTCTCTTCCCAGTCTTTCCTCTGGTATCCTATGAAAGACTAGGATGGAGGCATTAACTTTTACTTTTGCCACACAAAAAGCTCCCATGCTGATGCCACATAAAAAGCACAAGTACATTCTGTAAAATGGTTGGCATCAGGAAGAGCATCAAGCCATAGAAACCAAGCTAAAACCAACAACTGGAGCCTGGTGTTGCTCTCCAGTTTGCCAGCTCCTGTCAAACTGTCCAACCCAAGCCAGCAAGGAAAACAGGCGTCAAACAATAATGATGATAATGATGATATATACACATATATATCATCATCGTTTAATGTTCATTTCCATGTTGACAGAACTGGCAAGCCAGAGAGCTACACCAGCTCCAGTTGTCTGTTTTGGCATGGTTTCTATGGCTGGATGCCCTTCCTTATGTCAACCATTTTACTGAGTGTACAGGGTGTGTTTTAGGTGGTACTGGCACTGGCAAGGTCACCAAATAACTTGCAAGACAAAAACCCTGTAACTAAGAGAAGCAATGGTATTGAGAAAGGTGCCTTTGTACCAAGAGATGAGGGGTTAAACTATAATGGAGGGGCAGAAAAGAAAAAAACTAAAACCTTTTGAAGGCAGATCACAAGCACTAGTTGCAGTCCAATGACTACAACCTGTGAAAGAAAACCTTATGTCTCATTTTCATTCCATTTAAAATTGTTTCCAGTATATTTGACCAATACATAATACTGATAAAATATAGTAATCTGATTATAATAATTATTTATTAGGTAGTGCATTTGCTTGAAGTATCTCTAACTAATTGCCAAAGAAACCATGACACAAGTCTAAGTATGTAACTATATGATTATAAACCTATTTTTGAAATAATACATAATTAAATACCCTTGTTATTCTTGTTATTGTTTAGTCCCATCTTAGCTTTGATCAAGCAAACTTATAATAGTCAAAGGTGTTACTGTTAAGACCATCCATTCTTTTTTGTTGTGGGATACTATATTTAGAACTTCAATATCCAGTCTTTCCATCCTATTTTTTATAACCCTAGCCATTACTGTCTTGAGTCACAGGACTTACAGGGCCAGGTAACCAATTTCCATGGTGTATAAGTGATTGATATTACATCATTCTTCTGGAATCGGACACCAATCCATTACAGGATTATTCGTTTACAATTGAATGGATTGAAGCAAAGTGAAATTAAGTTTTTTACTCAAGAACACAACACACTTCCCTGTCCAGTAATTGAAACCATGATCTTGTGATCATGAGTGCAACACCCCAAGTACTAGGCCACGTACCTTCACATTTTTTAAAACAGTGGGATATAAAGCGGGATTTGGGTAAGCTGAATCAAGACAGTACAAGTTTTACATTTTGTGCAGATTATTATTTTTTTATGATTCTTTCATAGTTTGATATAACTACACTTGTTTTGAATAGCAATATACAAAATTTGAATTTCTCCTCTTTACTCTCTCTCTCTCTCTCTCTCTCTCTCTCTCTCTCTCTCTCTCTCTCTCTCTCTCTCTCTCACACACACACACACACACACACACACACACACACATATATATGGAGAAACAAGGAAGTGAATGGACAAAACAAAGGTTAGTGAAGACTCATTTGTTTTGCCAGAGATAACCTCTTATGTTGGTGATATGAAAAATGCACTGTTCCATGCTGTAAAGTGGCTGGTGTAAAGAAATGCAACCAGTTGCAAAAACCATTTCAAAGTTTCAAAACTCCCACCAAAGAAAAAAAAATACAAAACATGTCAGGTACAATTAGAGATGGATCTATTTTGCTCTGTTTTTGTGTGTGCCAGAAAAAGAAAAAAGGAGCATGGACAAATGACTTGACACTATGGTACCCCTCTAACCTATCCCATCATGGAAAAAGAGATGTAAAATTTGATGAAGCTCTCCTTGATAACTCAGAGAACCATACGTTGCTTATAGTGCACAAACACTAGAAAGGTTGTCATATCCTCAATTAGACCAAAGACTTACAAACAGCTTCCTTGTGCAAGTGTTGTCAATCAGAAGTCCTACATACCAGATACCAATAGATTTTAGAGATCATAAAGAAAGAATGTGCAGTTTCAAGGCCTTCCTCTTGTACATGTTCCTATTTCTCTTACCAAATACTTTACAGAGTGTATTGGGTACAATATTGAAGAGGTTGTCATATTCTCAATAAGACCAAAGAGTCCTTTTTATTGTATGTAGTTTCTGTCTTTTCATGACTAATGTGACTGAGAGCATGAATAGAAGAATGATGACCAAGGGGATGGAAGAGGAGAGAGTATGAGTATGAACTTGACTGATATTGGCAGAGAGAATAGTTTCCTGAAATTTTTCAATGCTGTATTTTTACACTACTAATTGGATTACCTAGTTAACAAAATTGATCACCAACTTCTAGTGATCCTACTAAAGAAATTAATTTCCTGTGTATTCTTACTGCTATTTTGGGGCCACTGCCAAATTTGACCTCCTGTGTTAGCCTGTCTGTGATCCCACAATGCCATTTATGTCTCCATAGTTTATACTGGGTAGACTATATGAAATTTCTATCTACTGATGGTCGTTGTGTCCTTCTTTGCTAAATTGTCTTTGAGGTTTCTTGGTTCTATGGTTTGCTACCCTATCTAAAATTTCTTTTGTAAATCTTCTACTCATTTATCATCAGCATATAGAAATTTCCATTGACATTCAATTTTAAACTTTTCTGTTTTACATGGAGCACTATAATAATCAAATGGGCGTGAGAACTGAGCCCCAAAACAGACTAAATTACTCACTAAACTCATTACTCACTGCACCTCTTGTACAGGGCTCATATGCCTCGACACAAGTCACTTGTCGAGGCTTAGTTTCTTTTGTGACTATCAGGTTACTAAGTGTGAAACTCTATCAAAGGCCTCTTGCAGGATGACAAATGCTAGATATAGGGGGTTATTACTAGCTATGTACTTCTCCCAAAGTTGTCTCATTAGGAAGAAGGCATCAATAGTACATCTTGTTGGTACAAAGCTGATTGCATCTCAACTTGGCTATTTCTGTTCCTAATTAATTAGGGCTACAACCTTTTCTGTAACTTTCATAACCTGTTTCAACAATTTACCTGTAGTTTTCTCTGTTGCCGGTGCATCACCTTTGCTCTTGTGGCAGCTGATGAGTTGATGATAAGGCTGCTCTGCCCTCTACCTGTTTTCTCAGTGATACCTTCTTGTTGTACAACTTGATTTACTATATGAATGAGTAGCATGTATCCTACATTGCAAGACACATATAGAAATAAATAAACAAATATATATTCACACACATGTACACACATACACACACATACATGCACATGCACACACACACACACATATATACACATACATATATGTTCATGTCATTTTATATATGTATAAAGAATAATAAATTTCTACTCTACAAAAACATAGATTAATGTAAAATAGTGTTTTTTTTTATAACTGAACATAAAAACAAACATTAATACACTCACACACACACACACACACATGTTCATGTCATTTTATGTTTGCATGGGTAATACAAGTATATTTTTAAAGCAATGTTTTTATAGCCAGATGCTTTTCTTGTTAACCAATATCTTTTTTTGTTTTGGCTATTTTGTTTGTTTGTTTGTTTTTAGTAAGGGATCTCATATTCTACACATCTTTGAAGCAGCAAAACCAGTGGATGATTTGTAGATAAGGAAAATGCAACATCACTGTTTGTAACTCACCAGTTTTCAAAAAAACAAATGCTAACACACAGACACATACAAATATATATACATTTGCATTCATACACATATGTTTGTGTGCGTGTGTGCACTGACATATATATTATATGTTTGTATGTGTGTAAGTATGTGACAAGCTTCTTTTAGTTTGTGTGTACAAAATCTACTCACATGACTTTGGTTGGCCCAGAGTTAGAGTAGAAGACATTTGACCAAGTTGCTGTGCAGTGGAACTAAACCTGAAACTACATGGTTGGGTAGTGAACTTCTTAACCACACACAAAATACCATGTATATGTATGTATATATATATATATATATATATATATATATATATATATATATATATATATATATATATATATATATATATATATATACACATACACATATACAAATATATCCACATGTATTCATATCTATCTGTTTATGTCTGTATCTACATACATATAACATAATGTTTTGTGTGTGTGTGTGTGTGTTATGTATGCAGATTAAAACAATTAAATTTTAATTCTCATAGCAATGAAAAACTCACTTTTTGACTAGTATTAAAATTAACCCAGTTCTGTATCAATTTAAAATAGTTAAAATGCTGCACTTTATGGAATGTTACATTTTAATTTTCTTTGTTTAATTGTTTCATATTATTTCACGTATTTTAAACTATGTAAGATAAATATCTACAAAATTAAAATTTGGTGTGTTCATATATCAATTAATAATTTTTGTCTGTTCCAACTATATGACATCCTGATTAATATAAATAAATATTTATTACCAACAATATTAATATCGATTTGTTACATTGCTATGAAGCCCAAATTTTTTTTAAGGGTGATACATCCTGTCAATTGTATGATTCAGGAGTGCCCTCTTTGGCCATGTTGCTTGATTTTCCAAGTTAAATGCTGCTTACCATGTTGTATTCACTAAGGATTCAGCTGGGTCGACAACTTGTGTTGGTCGACCATATGCCACATGGTCACAGCAGCTGATGAGGTATCTCACAGAGATAGGGACTGAATGAGACTCTGCTCAATGGGTTGCCTGGGAGGACCCAGGAATATACTGACAAACAGTGAATGCAGTAATGCGCTGCAGTGGCACATGCTCCAACACCTGACCTGTTACATATTACTATGAGGTTCATGCCTTTCTTAAAGGCATAGATCTACTCATGTGTAATTTTTCATCAAATGATATGTAATTAAAAGTATAAAATAAATGTTCATTAAAAACCTAGCTTTACACCTTGTGCTCATCTTTTATATTTTTCTATAACTTTAACTAAAGCTAACCAAAATACTAGCAGTAATTATTATCATTATATTCATCTTAGCTCATATCTGAATCATTTCTTCTTTCAATACTCCCAGAATAATTTTTATTGTTACTTCCATCCCCAGCAGCACTACCAACAGCATTTCTTTTATGTAACCAGCATAATTTTTTTGAAACTATTTCTTTAAGAATATTATTCCTTCTATTGCTTCTACCACTACAATCATACTTGCTCTTGAGCTTACTGAGCATTCCTTACTGTTGCTGATATTTATTGTCACCACTACCAGTATAGTTGTCATAACTGTTTACAAAGATAAACACAATCAAGGAAGGCACTGATGATGTAGCTATATACATATAGTCTGCTTCTCCCTTTTAAATCAATCCAGTTTGTTAATAGGAGCCCATCACTTGGATGCACGAAAGACTTTAGACAAAGCCCCATATGCACACGTGCCGGAGTTGTTGTCACTGCTACCATTACGGTTACAGCAACTAGGACTACTGCTTCAGCGGCTACTATTGTTCGCTTTCCCAACCAACCTGGTAGTATAGAATTAATATGATTTTGCTTTGAATTTTCTTCCTTTTCCCATTAAAATTCAAATGAACAACAACAAAAACAAAAACCCACTATCTTTGTGTTCCCTTATTGTTACTTGTAAGCCTAGTATTTACTATTGCTACTCATATTTCTCCTGTTAAATACACTCTGCTTATTATGTTGTCACATGATTGATTCGCTTTCGGATTATGAACTATCAGCTCAGGTAAGAGGAAATCATATCCCTCATCATTCATAGATTTAATTACTGAGTTAAAAATAAAATGGGTCTTTAATTAGATTCCTTTGTTATTTAAAATATCCAAGATTTATTTATGAATAATATGGTTTTCGCAGACATTCATAATTAAATTTTGTTCAGAATTCAATTCAAGGTTAGATATATTGCAAGATAGACATGTTATAATAATCTCTGGCCTGTGTAAAATATAAATTGAACTGATGATACAGTTTCAGTTCTCGTTTTGAAATATTTTTAATTACTTAAGAGTCTTAATATCTGTAGGAGAGGCATTAATGTCATAAATTCTCATTTTTTAAATTTCCTATAAAAAAGAGTTTTGTTAGAATAATCGATGTTATATTTATTGCCTTTTTTTTCATTTTTGGTTGCCATAAGTAGTTAAAATCTTAGAATTTTGTATCTAGGTATCCGTTTGTCAGGTAGTCTGTTTGTCTGACTATCTATTTGTCTATTTCCATTTATGTATCTCTTTATACATACATGCACGCATACATATGTGTATAAGTACATATATATAGGCATTGATGTATATATGTGTATATGTTTATATAGGTACATACACACAATTATATGTATATATGTAGATATAAAGATGATGATGATATATATATACACAGATATATATATGTGTGTGTGTGTGTGTGTGTGTGTGTGTGTGTGTGTGTGTGTATCTGTATCTATATCTATCTATCTAATATATATAGATAAATAGATAGATAGATAGATATATAGATATGGATACAGATATATATATATATATATATATATATACCTAATTTTGCAAAGAAAATGAAGGTTAACAGTGATGTCAAAATTTCACCAACAAAATTAAATGAAATACTCTGATTGAATGCTTTAAATGACCATTCCATTTGTCTTCATATATAACTATACATAAATACAAACATATATATACATGTGTATGTGTGTATATGTATTTATATATATGTATGTATGTATACAGACACGTATCCATGCATATAGATATATACATATACAAATATATATATGTGTTAATGATTGTATGTGTGTGTACAATATCTATGTTTATATATATTATATACATTATATATATGTATGCATGTATATATGAGATATATATATATTCATATTATATATATGTATGAGATATACATATGATATATATTCATATTATATGTACATACATTTATATATACACACACATGTATATTTACACACACCTACATATACATGTATAAGTGTGTAAAAGTACGTCTATATAAATTTTTTTGTAAATTATTGTAAGGATGAAATGTCACAATCAGTAGAAGTCTCAGACTATAATGTCCATATAACTCTATATTAATATTCATATACTATAAATGTTATATTTATTTTCCTAAATAGCATGTATATTTGTATAGCTTTTATATACATTTACTGAAATTTATGTAGGTAGCATAAAATCCATGACTTCCTTATATGTCAAATATGTCAAATGATATCAAATAATGTCAGGCTAAATTGTTATTTTAAAAGGCTAATATCTAGGAAATCTTATTTGAAAGTGAAGTTATTTGCCGTAAACTACTTAGTGCTACTGTAACAGTTTAGAATAATGGAATTACACACTAATTAAGATCGGTAAGTACAATGAAGAAAGTATAAACAGAAAGCTTTTTTCACAAAAGAGCTTCTCTATTATACACAGTAACAAAACAAGTGTCTCAGTATCACTAAAACAACTTTATACCTAAGGGAAAAAAACCGCTTAAAATAATAGACATTACTAACAAAACAACAACAACAACAACAACAACAACAATAACAATAATAATAGCAATAATAATAATAGCAATAATAATAATAATGATGATTATAGTGACGGTGATTATGGTGATGATGAGCTTATTGTATACAATTAACTCATTATTATTATTAAATAAAAAGCATTTAAAAAATATAGAAACTATTATTATTATTATTATTATTATTATTATTATTATTATTATTATTATTGAGACAGCAAGCTGGCGGAATCGTAAGCACACTGGGAAAAATGCTTAGCGGCATTTCATTCGTCTTTACGTTCTGAGTTCAAATTCCACCAAGGTTAACTTTACCTTTCATCCTTTCAGGGTCGATAAATTAAGTACCAGTGAAGCACTGGGGTCTATGTGATTGACTTACCTCCTCCCCAAAATTTCAGGTTTTGTGCCTTTAATAGAAAAGGGTTATTATTATTATTAAATAAAAAACATTTTAAAAATATTGTAACTATTATTTATTATTATTATTATTAAGGTTGTGAGCTGGCAGAATTCTTAGCATACTGGGCAAAATGCTTAACAACATATTGTCTGTCTTTATGTTCTGAGTTCAAATTTGCCAAGGTCGACTTTGCCTTTCATCCTTTTGAGGTTCATAATATAAATACTAGTTGAGTACTGGAATTGATGTAACTGTCTAACTCTCTTCTCTGAAATTACTGACTTTGTACCGGATTTTAAAACTATTATTATTTCCATAATTTTAAAACCTCTTCTTAGCATTATTGTTATTTTATAACTTCAAGTTGTGATTGTTAATCTATTTTGTTAAAGAAATACATTTTTTTATACTAATTATTTTCTTCAAATTGAAAAAAATAAAGATTTTATTAAAATTGATAATTGTAGCAGATGAAACTAATTTTTAATATTAATTCAATCATTTGAAAGTGAGAGATGTTTGTTTTGATTTCTCATTGCATATGTATGTGTGTATGTGG
>NC_068988.1:29574935-29576536 GCF_001194135.2 Octopus bimaculoides
GTGTGTGTGTATGAGTGTATATATGTATGCATGTATATATGTGTGCATATTACATGTACATATATATATATATATATATACATCTACACATACATGTATATATATACTGCTATACATATACATGTATACATATGCATCTGTATATATACATCTTCTGCCAAATGCTGTGCGTGAGAAGACCCAGCAAGCCAAGTGAGACCTAAATCTAAGGCCTCAGCCAGTCCACTTAGGCGTACCTTCCTTCATTGGACACTAAACTCCACTTGCGAAGACCTGTTGAGGCAAGTGAATTGACTGGCCTTCGTGCGGGTGACACGTAAAAGCACCCACTACACTCTCTGAGTGGTTGGCATTAGGAAGGGCATCCAGCTGTAGAAACTCTGCCAAATCAGATTGGAGCCTGGTGTTGCCATCCGGTTTCACCAGTCCTCAGTCAAATCGTCCAACCCATGCTAGCATGGAAAGCGGACATTAAAAGATGATGATGATACATCTATATATATACATTTGTGCAGATGTATACATATATATATATGTACATTATATATATGTATGTATATATATGTATGCCTGTATATACGTGAGATAATAGTTTCAGTATTAAAGTGAAAATATCTGACATGACAATAGAGAGATGTTATTGTTTCACTTTTGACACGTAATACTGCAATAGTGGAGAAGATATGATATTGCTCTGGGCTCGCACTAGGCAAGAAGTTAAAAAATGTTTTGGGTCCATGACACTACATGCACCCTACATAAGGCATGTGTAAAATTTGAATGAAATTGGTTATGTAGTTCTCAAGTTTTAGGGATTGACATAGACAGACAGACAGTTACACATTCTCATTATATATATAGATATACATATATATGCATATATATATATATGTATATTTATATACATATAAGTTAGTCCTAGAGCGCACAATGTTACCGAAGGTTGGCAATGGTCTTCCTCAGTCACAAGTGGATGGCCATCATAAATATATATATATATATATAATAGGCGTAGGAGTGGCTGTGTGGTAAGTAGCTTGCTTACCAACCACATGGTTCTGGGTTCAGTCCCACAGCGTGGCACTTTGGGCAAGTGTCCTCTACTATAGCCTCGGATCGACCAAAGCCTTGTGAGTGAATTTGGTAGACGGAAACTGAAAGAAGCCCGTCGTATATATGTATATATATGTATGTGTGTATATGTTTGTGTGCCTGTGTTTGTTCCCCCAACTTCGCTTGACAACCGAGGCTGGTGTAACTTAGCGGTTTGGCAAAAAGATAGAATAAGTACTAGGCTTACAAAGAATAAGTCCTGGGGTCGATTTGCTCGACTAAAAGGCGGTGCCCCAACATGGCTGCAGTCAAATGACTGAAACAAGTAAAAGAGTGTATATATATCATCATCATCATCATCATCGTTTAACGTCCGCTTTCCATGCTGGCATGGGTTGGATGGTTTGACTGAGGACTGACAAGCCAAGAGGCTGTACCAGACTCCAATCTGATTTAGCAAAGTTTCTACAGCTGGATGCCCTTCCTAATGCCAACCACTGTGAGAGTATAGTGGGTGCTTTTTACATGCCACCAGCACCCCCCCCCCC
>NC_068988.1:29576613-29587512 GCF_001194135.2 Octopus bimaculoides
CCCCCCCCCCACATATACATACATATATGGTTGGCGTTAGGAAGGGCATCCAGCTGTAGAAACTCTGCCAAATTAGATTGGAGCCTGGTGTTGCCATCCGGTTTCACCAGTCCTCAGTCAAATCGTCCAACCCATGCTAGCATGGAAAGCGGACGTTAAACGATGATGATGATGATGATGATATAGTCCTAGTGACACAAAAAAAAAAAGCACCCAATATACACTGTAAAATGATTGGGTTTAGGAAGAGCGTTCAGCTATAGAAAGCATGCCAAAGCTGACATGGAAGCTCAGCACAGCCCTACAACTTACCAGATCCTGTCAAACCATCCAACTCATGCCAACATGGAAAACAGATGTTAGATGATGATGACGATGGTGATGATGATGAGGAGGAGGATGATGATATTTTTAGTTGAATTAGAACATAATCTCTGCAATAGAAGAAATCTGTGCAGTGACAAAAATTGTAGCTGTTGTGGCTATTTTCATATTCAGTTGTAATAGTTAAATAAAATTAGTTTTACAAGGGGAAAAAAACTTAAACGGTGTATTAAATTGATTCTGTAAGTACAAAATTAATTAAATATTTTTGTACATGTATTTTCCAACAACATTTTATCTTGAACTGTATAATATATATTACTAAACTTGTGTGAGACTTTGAAATTAAAATACTTTTTCTAAAATTTCCAAAATTTCCTCGAAAGATTTTTAGTCAAATTCATCAACTCAAGTACTTATTTTTTGTTAATTACTCTAATGGTCTCTTTTGCTGAACTGCTAAGTTATAGCGATGTAAACAAACCAGCATTGGCTGTCAAGTAGTGGGGATGTGACAAACACAGACACAAGGATGTGTGTGTGTGTGTGTGTTTGCATGTGTGATGGGCTCCCATGCAGTTTCTGTTTACCAGATTCATACAAAAGGCTTTGGTCAGCCTGGGGCTATAGTAGACGATACTTGCCCAAGATACTGTGCAGTAGAATTGAACCTGAAATCAAATGGTTGCAAAACAGCAGAAATCAGAAATACTGAAATAAATTTAAATATTAGGAAACCTTTTGCTATGATAATGAACTATATAAGAAGGCAAACTCATTTCTTTTGGCTGTTATTATAAAGTTGGTTGCTTTATATAGCAGTTGAACATTCTATGCTACTAACTGCAGAAGGCGAATTAGGGTGTCTTCTCTGAGAAGTATTCAACATATCATGAAATGATCCATCAGGAGAATCCCCACCTCTTTTTTTCTTTTTGCACACCATAAGCATAGAAGGAATGTGCTTACATTCTTATATAGGTCATAATCACAATCACGGCTTTTTGATAGTCATATGAAAGTATACAACTTAGAGGTAAACTGCTAGACGTTCTGTCTACAATGGCAAACAATTTATGAATGTGCAAGAGAAATTACCATATTTGATACCATAAAAAACACATGGACATATTAGACACACCCCCTCGGGATAAAGAGCATTAAGGACAAAATTAGCATATGGGAGGTCTAATTTCATATGTAGGCGATTCTTTTGAGACATGTTTTTGGAAAAGGTGTGTCTTATATACCTTAGAATACATTATACTCACTTACATGACCTTCCTAGTTGTTATTTTTACAATTTTGTTCCTCGAGATTGAAACAATTCTGGCTTAAGGTTCATCTTTCATATTTTGATTGGTTCGTTTCTAATTGTCATTAAGTCCCCTATTTCTTTATTATGAATTTCTCAACAGGTAAGGTTTGAGCTTGGAATCCTTGCTACTGAAATTAGGTAAAGGTTCTGAGTTTGAAATCAGCATAAAGGAGTATTCAATAAGTCACATAATGCTAAATGGTAATACCAATATATAGCATAGGAAAATGAAAAATAAAAAGTGAAAGATATTGTTTTTTAGGTATAAGGTCACAGATGTATCAAAGAGGAAAATTGCATAAGGTTTATTTATGCCTGTTTTTTAGTAGAATGAAATGGTTTCTTTCAATCAAAAGTTAAACTAGTTGACCGACCTTAGCTTACTGGAACTCTATCTTGCCCAATTACCTGTCCTCTGAAAAGAAGAAGCTTAAATAAATAAAAGCATGATTTCAGAACAAATATTTCATTTGATTTTAATCTGTATGAAACATGTATTCTTTTATTGGCTTATTTTCCCCTTCATTCTAATGATAGGAGCATGAATACAAAATGCGTTTACATACTCATACATAAACACACTGACACACTAACACACACATATACACACACATCATGTGATTAGTATGGCTGTAGACATGTAAATAAAAGTTTATGCTAATTGGGGAGAAGCTTATTTTAAAATCTTTAAAAGAAGATTTTGTTTTTTCTTTAGTAAAGAGAAGGCAGTATTCCTCATGATGGGAAGGGACAGCCCCTTCACCTTAGGGGAAATATGCAACAGACCAGACAAATTACCATATTTGATGGAGCTAAGATGGTTTTCAATCTTTTAAACTTGTGCAACTCTATGGTAAAGAAAGTGGAGGTATATGGTCTAGTGGTTAGGATGTTATGCTCATGATTTCAATCAACCATGGTTTCAATTCCTAGACCAGATGGTATCTTGTATTATTGAACAAAACACTTCATTCCACATTGCTTCAGCTGTCAGTAGCCTGGGGTCCCATTCAGGGGATTATTGTGATCTTGGTGACTTATATGCCACAGAAACTGGATAACCAATGTCATGAGTCTTAGGACTCAAGGTAGTAATGTCCAAGGATTGGTGATGATGATGATGATGACGATGACGACAACGATGATGACGACGACAACAACGATTAAACTTGCTCATCACTATCATAAAGAATTATATGGATGCAAGGTATTTTGGGGTGGAGGAAATCAGATGCACTTTCCCTACATCAGCCCATAAGAGTGGGGGAATTTCGGTTATGTTTGGTGGGGGTCTGGGTCTGGTACTTGTTCACTTGAGAATCACATGAATGAGAAAGGTAGAACTATTCATCCTTTTGTGAAATGAATTTGTTAATGTTTGGTGTTATTTAGTATAAACTCTAAATGATAATCTGCGATCTTTTTGGCGTTTACTTGATTATTAGCAACAAGTTGAGTAATTAACCTCATTAAATATTCTAAATTTTGAATAATTGATTTAGTAAGATTATTGTTTTTATTACCTTTACCTGAAAAGTGATATCAGTGCTGTAAAGCACACCTAGTGCCCAGTTCACGAGACAAACTTTTCTCTTTGAAATACGAAAATTATGTCTCACAGAGTTCTGTATGAGGAATTAAGCTTTCTCTCTCTCTCTCTCTCTCTCTCTCTCTCTCTCTCTCTCTCTCTCTCTCTCTTTCTCCTCTTCCTTACTCACTCTCTCTCTCTCTCTCACACACACACACACAAACACCTAATTTTTAATTGATCATTTGAACAAATTACTAAAATAACTAATCAGTTTAACTCATGATTATTTATGCTAAGCACACCTCCCTATTTATGCCAACATGCTTTGAGCTGTTAAGAGTGAGAGGCCCTTATGGTCATCTGGCTTGCTAGAGATAACACCCAAATTTCCTTCATATTATACCTTACTGCCTTAGAAATTCCCTACACTTAAGAAAAAAATGGGATGGTCACTACTAGAACGCCTTTGATCATAAGTTTCCCTCGTATCAAACAATAACAACTGTAACGATATGCTTGAACTAGTAAGAAAGCTTCTATAAGGTTTCTCGATTTGCTAAAAAAAATAGTATTATAGTATTTGTTACATAAAATTATACCAACTTGGAAAAATGGATGTGGAAACATTGGGTAATGTAATACTAGATCCATTATGCCTGAAAGAAAAAGTATGGAATGGTTATGACAGGAATACCCTTGAACTTAAAAGTGAGTACTGTCTTGAGTCCTGAAATTCATAGGCCGGGGACCCAGTTTGCATGGTGTGTAAGTGACCGAGATCACAGCATTCACTCTGAACGAGATGCCAGTCGGTTACAGGGTTACTCATGTACAGCTGAATGCACTGGAGCAACATGAAATGAAGTGTTTTGCTCACAAACACAACGCACCACCCTGTCCAGGAATTGAAACCATGATCTTGTGATTGTGAGTTCAATGCTCCATTCACTAGGCCACATGCTTTTGCCTTTCAGCATAGATCTGTTCAGTCATGGTTAATCAATAACACCACAGTTGTGCTTTCCTTCCAGCAATATCTATGTTCTACCACTTGTAGTGTCAAAAATATAGCATTCATTTAAAAAATCCAGCTATTCTTGTTGTAGTAGTTTAACTCTGAGGTCAACACTGACTTGTTAGTAAAGGTATTCCAAACAGGACCATCCCATCATTTTTATATATCTAACCCATTTTGTAATGTGTCCAGCACGTAAAAGCACCATTCAAGCATGACTGATGCCAGTGCGGCCAGACTGGCACATAAAAAGCACCCACTACACTCTCAGAGGGATTGGCATTAGGAAGGGTATCCAGAAACCTTGCAAAATTAAATTGGAACCTCATGCAGCCACCCGGCTTGCCAGTCCTCAGTCAAACCATCCAACCCATGCCAGCATGGAAAGTGGATGTTAAACGATGACAATGCTGATGATGATGAGAAGGGGGTGATTTTAAGAAATTTAGCAGCTATTTCTGCATGTATGCCCCTTTGTTGGCTTCTATAAAAATGATTGGCAAATTTATGAGGAATGTGAAATATATGATGTATTATGATAGGGTTATGACTGATTATATATCAGATTAACAGCATGCATCTTTATCATAAATAGCTGAAATCATTGTTGGTTTTATCTCTCACCCAGTAAAGAAAGTTAATTCCTTTCAGCACATAATAACCTACTAATGTATAACATGCCTCTGTCAGTACTAGAGTTGTTGACATAAGAAGATACCACATACATATACTGTTTTATATCAACTATAAGCACTAATAATGGTGATTTCCCTGTCACACTAGCAGTCACTCTATTACCAATATATGTGGTATCTTTTCCAAGCAGTGATATATCATGTCATGGAATTAATTTACTCTTCTTACAGAAGCTTTCTCTCTCTCTCTCACTCTCTCTCTATATATATATATTGTTGAAAAAAGATTAGAGATCTATACAAATCAAATTTTTATATATAAAACAGATGGAGCACTGAATTAAGTCTAAGACATTTCAATTTAAGAGGGAATTTAATGAAAGATTATATAAATAAAAATATTAATGTTATCGGTTTCCATGTATTTCATCTTATATCATCATCATCATCATCGTTTAACATCCGTTTTCCATGCTAGCATGGGTTGGACAGTTCGACCAGGGTCTGGGAAGCCAGGAGGCTGCACCAGGCTCCAGTCTGATCTGGCAGTGTTTCTACAGCTGGATGCCCTTCCTAACGCCAACCACTCCGTGAGTGTAGTGGGTGCTTTTTACGTGCCACCGGCACAGGGGCCAGGGGAGGCTGGTAGCAGCCATGATCAGTTGGTGCTTTTTACATGCCACCGGCACAGAAGCCAGTTAGGGCGGTGCTGGCATCGGCCATGTTCGGATGGTGCTTTTTACGTGCCACTGGCATAGGTATCACAACTACAATTTCCAAAAATCAAAGGGAAATTGTAGTTGTGATACCCGTGCCGGTAGCATTTAAAATGCACCATCTGAACGTAGCTGATGCCAATGCCGCCTTGACTAGCTTCCGTGCCAGTGGCACTATCATCATCATCATCATCATCGTCGTTTAACGTCCGCTTTCCATGCTAGCATAGGTTGGACGATTTGACTGAGGACTGGTGGACCAGGAGGCGACACCAGGCTCCAATCTGATTTGGCAGAGTTTCTACAGCTGGATGCCCTTCCTAACACCAACCACTCCGAGAGTGTAGTGGGTGCTTTTACGTGCCTCTGGCACAAGGGCCAGTCCGGCGGTACTGGCGACGGCCACGCTCGAATGTCTTACTGGTAACAGCCATGCTCGAAATGGTGTATTTTACGTGCCACCTGCACAGGAGCCAGTCTAGCGGCACTGGCAACGATCTCGCTCGAATGTCTTACTGGTAACAGCCATGCTCGAAATGGTGTATTTTACGTGTCACCTATACAGGAGCCAGTCCAACAGCACTGGCAACGATCTTGCTCGTGAATAGCTGCCAGGCTGAACAAAACTCTGATGCACATAACTTAAATGAAAATCACTTATAGATGTGCTGTGTTCAAATTGTGATGCCAGCAGCTAGCTGTTACCTATACATCAGAAGCAACAAATTTTGTCTAGGCATGTTGCTACTAGTACACATCCTTGACAATGCCCAAGAAGGCTGAAATGCATCTGGTGTTCTAGCTGGTACCAGGATGAGTTTCTTGTCCCACTCTGATACTTAATGTGTTTTTAATGCAACATATTTATAAGAGATTTTATTTCAGACGAAAACCACAGTATCTTGCCTTTCAAGTGTGTATACTTATGTATGTTAAGTATGATACATAGATGCCATTTGTATTTAAACTGTTTCAGTTGTGTGTGGTACATAAACACACACACACACACACACACACACATCCAAGAATCTTATTCCAGAAACATGATTGCAAATTCAGTAAATATATGCAGGTTTCATGCTCTAGAAATCCACCTCACTTTGAGACTAAAATCTAAACCACCCTGTACTCTAATAGCATCCTGGCTACCATAATCTAGTCCAATCACTGACTTCATCAGGAATTTTCAAAGATTCACATAACTATATATACTGACAAAAGTTTTGTAGGGTATTTATGTATGTCTTTCATTTATCAATGCATTTAATAACTTTTAAGTATAAATAATATTAGAATGAAATTTACAACTCTGATTTAAAAAGATAAAACTAAAACCGAATAAACAAGCAATAAAACATATGCTAAAAGAAAGAAATAAACTGAAAAAGTATATGTACATTAACAGTATATAATCTAACTCAAACTTTTCTTATGTCAGCCCCATAGCCGTTCTCTCTCTATACTTTTCACAATATCAGCTTCTGGCCTTATTCTTTCTTTTATTAGTTGCTTCTCACTTCAGTCTGTAACATTATGACTCCTTCATCACTCTTTTTAATGGGTTAATGTTACTGTTGTTAAGTCCAAGGTTATCTCTGATTGAGCAGACCACCGGTCAGAGCCATTCCAGCTGCAAGTATCCATCTCTTCCAAGGGTGTATAGGACTACATCTAATGTATCTTTTTCTTATTTAAGACAGTTAGGTGTATTATAAAGGAAATTTGACAGCTACTTCTATCACGTCTTGCTATAGGATCAAGTCCAAGAAAAGGGCATTCTAGACTTCTCTCTTAGCAGTAACTTTTCTTTCTTTCTTTCTGTCACATTCTCTACTCCCTAGCTTCTGTTGAGTGCCTCTCTTTTTGACTTCTATGAAGTGTGAGTGTATGTGTGCACAGACACACATGCAGATATACTCTAACACATGCATGCACCCACTCTCATGCTGACACACAGACAAACAGGTAACTGATTCTATTTTACAAACAATCTGTGACCCCAAGAATTTAAGCTTTTCTGTTGATAAAGACAAAATTTAACCAAGCAGCAGCTTATTATCTCCACTCAACAAAACATTTAATGCCCATATAAAATATGCCACTTGGCTTCTTAAATAAACAATTAACAAAATGAAAAAGCTATAAACAATGACTAAATTTGAATTTTTTTTTCAATAACAGCATTTAGTTTTAACATTGATCTTCTGGCAATTAAACCCAACTTATTTGTCACCATTTAAATTGAAATGAATTATTATTAAATATCTACATTTATGTGTTATTACAGAACACACTCACATGCTTGTATATAAAATTATGTGAAAGATGAAAATAGTTTCATATAAATAATCATATATTAAAACAGATCTAACAGTTTATGTCTTTGATAAATTTATCAAACCAAAACTATTTTATTGTTTTTTCTTTAATATGAGAAATCATATTATGAATTTAAAATTCTGAATTATATACAAATATAAAGAAACTAATTTGAATACCATTTTACATTAATCTAAAAATATCTTCTGGCTGAAAAATTTCCATTAATAATTATTTGTGTGAATATTGTGAACAAATTATATTAATAATTTAGCTTATAAACTAGATTTTCAAGGAAATTATCTAAATAATTGTAACATTTATCTTAATTAAGTCCATTCTCTTAATTTATCCAGACATTATTTAAATATATTAAAAATAATATGGATAAATATTTCACTGATTATTATTGTTATGGTAGTTATATTTGAACCATTTATTTTTATAATCTCTTGCAAGCCAGTTTATTTACACTAGAAACAGACATCTTAATCTGTGAGACTTAAAAAAAAAAGAGATTCGTCAGTATACAAGCTGTCACACTAACCATGAAAAAGATATTTAGCTGTATGTATGACATGGAACTCAGTCTAACCAATCAGTATACTTTAACAAGAACTGGTTTGCTGGGAATAGAGTTTATTGATCTGGTCTCTCCCAGCCAACTTAAAAAGAGTTGGGTTATACCATTTCAGACGTAGAGAGTAGCAGGTTTTTATTGCTATGTGAAAATTTCACTTGCTATTTCAATCAATTTCATTTTTAACAAACCAGGTTGTTTTGTTTTTTTTATCAATAGATATTTTATGAATATGTAGTAAATTTTTTTAATGCACTTGGTAATAAGGTATTACATGACATGCTCTCAAAATAAAATTTAATTTCCTAATGCACTTAGTAATGAAGTAACTCGAATAATAAGCTTAATTTATTCTGAAAAATAAATTTTTTTTTTTCATCTCATACATAAATCAAATGATAAACCAATTCAGGGATTAAGGCAAAGATTTGGATAATTTCTCAACATTTCTTTAAATGATTATTTATGTAAAGTAACTATAGTTTTATTTTAGATTTTTTTTTATCAGAAATATTTTAAACATTTTGTCATGTTTTAATTATACAGAATCAACATTTTATTTTACATGTTTGATAATTAAAATAAAGAGATGTATATCATTGTTACTTTATTCTTTTTGATACAGTTAAATTCATTTTCCCTTTCTACTTTTGGGTTTATTCCCTACACACACGTGAAAAATTTATCTGTCTGTAACAACTATTTTCTTCTCACATTTTTCTTTCTGTATTTATATCTTGAATTTATATATAAACTTTTAATATTTCCAAGGTGTATTTATAAATATACTTCACCTGCTACTTACAATATTCAGTAATTTCTGTATTTTAAAAAATATATTTATTTGTTTCAATAATTAGTCCTTTAATATATAAGAATAATTAACTACTTAGGTGTAAAGTATTATTTTTTTTTAACTTCTCATTAATTGCAAGACATTTTCTATTTCATATTGAGTGAAAGTGATAGTATCAATATAAAATTCACACATTTTTATTAAATAAAATATTTTACATACAACTTTTATAATTTTTATCACACTAAAAGAAAATATAATTCATTTTCTCCCCACTTACTACTTTTGCATCTTTTTCTAACAATGTCTGAACAGATTCTTTGCAGTGCAGTACAATTCACTACTCAAATTACATTGTATTTTGTATTTGATGTGTTAATCACATGATTTGATAGCAAAATGCTTTACCTAAGTGTCATTACTGAGATTCAAACATACATTGTCCTGCATCACCTTTGATAATCTGCTATTCTTGTACTAAATATTTGATAAATCCTCTAAAGAGATTTTGTCCATCTATTATAATACCTGACATTGTTCATGTGATATAGATTAGAGTTTTGCCATAGTTAAATATTAAATCTGTATGTACACAGACATATACACTTAAACATAACTGTATGGTATGCACCTTAAAGTAGATTTTCTGTATAGAATTATTAATTTAATTTATTAGCAATATATATGGAGCCAATTTGGCTGCATGTACAGGGAGACTGGCTTTAAGGTTAGAGTTTGTATCCTACATGGCGGGATATAAAATTATATCTCAGAGGCAAGCATACTGAATGTGTGAACACACACACACACACACACACACACACACACACACACACACACACACACACATACACACACACATATACACATATATATATTTGTTATGTGGTCATGTTGGCCTATTTGATCCATGCTATTGTGCTATTGTTATCTAATACGTGTGTGTTTTATGTATGTATGTATGTATGCATGCATGTATGTGTGTATGTATGTATGCATGTAAAGGCATGGCTATCTAGTTAAGAAGTTCATTTCATGACCACATGATGCTAGGTTCAGTCTCACTGTACAGCACCTTGGGCAAGTGTCTTTTACAGTAGTTGTGAGTGGATTTTGGATATAAAAACTGTCCAACCCATGCCTGCATGGAAAACAGACATTAAATAATAATGACAATGATGATGACTGCTATACATTCAAATATCAATAAATGTGTTATTGATGCTAAGTCATGGATCAGCTCTGATCAAGTGGATTGATGATCAAATATATTTCAGTCAATGACCATGCTGTCTTGATTGCAGTGTTTCTAAGGTACTGTAAGCCTCAGTTTGAAACAGGAACACTCCTAACCACTGGGGGCATGGGCTAGTGATTAGAGTGTTGCACTCATGATTGTAAGATCATGATTTCAATTCCCAGGCTGGGTTGTGCATTGTATTCTTGAGCAAACTACTTCATTTCACATTGCTTCAGTGCACTCAGCTGTAAATGAGTAACCTTGCAATGGACTGGGTTTCAATCTCACTCTTCACTCTTCCTTTCTTTTATCAATAATTGACAACATATATACATACATATATACATACACACACACACACACACACACACACACACATATATATATATATATATATATATATATATATATATATATATATATAT
>NC_068988.1:29587627-29595094 GCF_001194135.2 Octopus bimaculoides
CATATATATATATATATATATATATATATATACATACATACATATATATAGCTTATGTATGTTTGAGTGTGAATTTTGAAATATTCATGTACAATAATTAGCTTCATCTAAAACTCATTTCTTTTGTATACGTTTGACTTCCTCTTATTTAATTGACAGCACAGTTCATATAGTAATTAAGAGGTTAATGCTATTTGCTACCTACAAAGGCAGGACATTATTCTGTTTCCTTCAGTATGACTGACTGACAGCAACATTAGTTTTACTTAATCATTTTGCAATCAGTGATTGTTGTTATTTTGTTTAGCCCCTGGTTATTCCTGATCATGTAATCCTAAGATGTAAAACTTTCCACCTATGACCTTCCTGTCTTTTTCTTTTTTTTTTTATCAGGCTAATATATCAAGGAGTTCATCATTATCCAATACGACTCTAAGGCAGCGAGTTGGCAGAATCGTTAGCATGCCGGGTGAAATGCTTAGTGGTATTTCATCTGGCACTATGTTCTGAGCTCGAATTCTGCCAAAGTCGACTTTGCCTTTCATCCTTTTGGGGTCAATAACTCAGTTGAGTATTGGGTCAATGTCATCAACTTGCCCTTTCCCCAAAAATTTCAGTCTTTGTGCCCAGAGTAGAAAAGATTATCCAATATGATTCTCCTTTTTCTAGATGGTAGGCATATGTATGAAAATTGCTGCTTTCTATCTGGTTGATGACTATTTAGAAGTCCCTATGTTCACTGGTAGAAAGGGTGCAAACTGTTCAAATCTTCAAAACCCATTTTAATCATGTTAGTAAGCCAGCACCAAATTAAAATGTATCTAAAATTACCATTTAAATAATACAATTATAATTAGAATGATTATGTCTTTCCTTGTCATTATTACAATAACCATCAAACAAAGATGTATAAGTTAGATATTTTCTATTTTATATATACCATTTGTTAGAATACCATATAATTCTTTACTATTTTTTAGTGTTAATTATTTTATATATGGAATTACTAACACTCTCTTTGCATTAAATTCATTTTATTTTTTATTTAGATAATCAATGTTATAATTAACAAAGATCAACTTCAAAAAATTTTTTTTTTTCCTTACACATTTGAATATCTTGTTTTCTGTAAAATATTTTGGGAAAATAATGTTCACTAACAAGATTGGTATTGGTTGAGAGTTATAGATAACTTTTCTATAGCTTAAAGTTAACATGTTGGGAAAGACTGAGAGAATATTGCTTTGTAAAATAAATAAAATTCTTGTATTTTCAGTGAATAGCTATTATTTTGAAATTGCTTAAAGAAAATAAATTGTCCCGATTTTCAATTTATATTTAAGAAAGATAAATAATTTACAATATTTCAAAGTAATTGGTTTTACGAATATAGTACATGGAAGGTGCTAAACCTGACTGAATGAATAGGCTGCCAGGCTAACAATGGAAGGTTTGACAGTTCAAATCCATCATTGTTTTGTTTCCATATCAAAGTATTTAACTTTGAATGTCACAGGCCTCTTCACTGTTAATAGGTACTGGGAGACACGTTTACTTCTGTAGAGCTACTGTATAATGGACATTTTGTTCCTTTACAATACTTCACCCAAATCATTTTCATGGCTCTAAAAAACATAACAGCTTTGAATGATTACAAAAGAGCAAAAGTCTACAGTGGTAACCCAACAACCTAATGTGTTATGGGACATTACTTTAAGCTGCATAAAAACTACTACTAATAGTAAATTCACTACTAATTTAGGAATTTAATTTCTAATCATATCCTTTATCGCACACTGAACAATACATGTCAAAGTCAGTTTCAAACAAAATAGAGACACAATTATTTATTTTGGGAGAATGATTTCTGTATGTTGAATTACAAGAATCACAAACAACAATAGTCACAAAAAGGTTATTTCATGATACCATCATTGCTGGAAATTAATTAAATCAGTGATGTTTTTTTTTTATTCCCTCTTTCTAGTCTGAAAAACACCAATTGTTATTATTTGTTCATTTTTTTGCATTCTCACCATTCAGGGTAAGAAAAAATATGAAAAAAAAAAAAAATGAATAAGATGATTATTGTTTTGTGTGTTTGAATGAAATTATATTTCACAAGACTTGAACTAGATCATGCATCATTGTTTGTTAGAAATGATAACCTCTTTTGTTGCAATAGTGCATGATAAAGTAATTGCAAAAATGAAAAATGAGTAATTTTAGCATCTTTTTCACTATTGCAAAATGCTGGCCGATTATTCACAGTTTAAACGTCTTTCTATCTAATAAAGATTAGCAAGGAATCTGCATGCATATTCATACATGCATATATGTTTATATGTATTTGGATAAAAAGAAACTGGAGCCTGTTAATTTTTATAACATTTAGGGTACAGAGAGGATGCACTGGTGTTTCAAAGCTAATTGCAGTCAGCTCATTGATTGAACATTCAATTTTTTCAAAATCCATCATCATTATCATTACTGCCACCACCACCACCACCATCATGTCGTCATCATCGTCATCATCATCATCATCATCGTCATTGTCATCATCAGCTGTTTTGTTGCATTAGAGTATCAAGTATATTTAAGCTATATTGTTGTAATTAATTTTCATGTGTTTCAGGTCTTTTGCAATGTAACAACTCTCAAGTCAATCTTGATCAAATATCTGTGAGACCCAGCATTCTCAGATCTGATCACCATTTATTCTCATATCTTCCTATATCTAATTTTAACCTGCATATCATCCACTGAGAATGCACATTTTTCACCCTTTGTGTATCATCATTTCACATCCATTTTGTTTTATAACTGCTTTTAGATACATTGTCCAATACCTTTGATTTTTATCAGCCTTCACAGTCTTCTACACAAATCATCTTCCCATATCCAAACGATCGCACATAGTGGCTCATTTCTTTGTAGCTAAATCAGGTCTTTGGTGTTCATTGCTCGTGTTCTACTACCGTACATTATTCTTCTTATTTATGTTTCATACCTCATTACTTTACACAGAGAGAAGAACCTTTCTTTTTCTTTGTTGGCATTCTCCTTCAGTCCCAGATAAACTTTAACTGAGTTGATCTATAAACAAAGACATTCTAGCCATGACCAGCCTGTCTTTCTTTCCAATGCATTATATCTAGAACTATGTTATCAAAAATGTCCTTCTCCTTTTTTTTTATGATGGTGATGTGTATATAATATTTGGCTATTATTTCTAACAGGTCAAGGATGGTGAAATAGCAAAATTGTTAGCAGGCTGGCAAAATGCTTGGCAATATTTCTTCTGGCTTTATATTCTAAGTTCAAACACCACCAAGTTCGACTTAGCCTTTCATCAAATTGAAGGTCGATAAAATAAGTACCAATCAAGCATTCAGCTCAAAGCACTTGACTTTCCCCTCCCATCAAAATTGTTAGTCAAGTGTCAAAGTTAGAAAGAGATATTTCTAGCAGGTAGAAGCTCCCCGTCGTTGTCTTGAATAACCTTTTACTGTCAGCAGAAGTAAAAGTGCTGTGAACATCATCAATCTCAGCTGTTTCCTTCAAATGAACCATCTCCTATCTGTTCTAATTGTATGAGTTGCGTTGTGCAACTAATACACAATTTACAGCAAGACACATAAACACTCCATCTTTGTTTCATGTCAGCTTTGACGTCATGCTTCACCATTCATGTGTAAATGTATTATTGATGTCCTGATATTAGTGTTCCTTGAAATATTAGACTTTACCAAGTGTGCGGATTTATATAGGTTTCATGGTGTTTGGTTGTAGGCTATGTGTGTGTGTGTGTGTGTGTGTGTGTGTGTGTATGCACGAATGCAGAAAATAATGCCATTGTTACAAAATTGTAATGGTGGGTAAGGCATTATCAAAAGATGTAGAGGAAGTCAAAAAATAATGTGGGTTTTTTTTTAACCAAGTAAGCATTGAAATATTCAAATTGTAAAGAGAGATGAATGGTTATGTTTTATCTACAAAACTTCCAAAAATATTGACATTCAAATATGATTGCATGATTTGCCTCTTATGTTGCATGAGTTTTTGTAGTAATGTTGTTATATCAATATAATGTTTGGCTAAATACAACTTGCCTCAGCTTTACTTTTCTAATCAGGTTATCACTTAATGTGAAGAACTGTTTTATCTTCACTGCTTCAATGAAATTCCAGTATGAGTAAATGATTATTTTATATAAACTTGAAAGGCAAAAAATTTGGCTTTTTTTCATTTGTTTTCTTTTATGCCTTACATGTTACATGTGCATATACATATGATAGAGCCAAAAAAAAAGCCTGCAGATAATAAATGGTTTCAAAATGCTAAACTGAATTTAAAACTAAAATAAAACAATAATAAAATAGACAATGAAAAAACGAAAAATAATAGATTTCATTGCGAAAAAGTAACTATAAAATAAGTGAGTGTACAGTGTAAAGGGAGGTGAAGTTCTGATGTTTCAGGCTTGGAAGATGTTCTTCAAAGATTTCATATAAAATTAATCAACTTCAAAAATTAAGATAATTCTATTAAAACGGTGAAAACCTTATAAACATTGTTGTTGTTAATTTTTTTCCTCTATTAAAGCAAACCCCCTTCAAATTTAATGTAACCAGAGAAAGAAAAAGTATAGTTGATTTTCTCTTGATACTTAACCAATTAAATATATAGGATGGTTACTTTTATCACTTGAACCACTGAACTCCTATTTGTACTAGAGATATTAATTAACAGAACCTTCAATTTTCTGCAAGTATTCATTCAATTTTTACTTTTGTAATCTTAAGCAAACACTTTAGATTCTCTATCATTTCCCAAGAGTTTCACCTCAGCTGTCCCCTTGTGTTTGCAAAATGTTATGATATAGAAATAAATATGCTATCGTTATCTTAGCTACTTGCTTGGCAAGATTGATTTTTGTCCACAGAATTCAAGTATGCTATATTAATTCAACAAAGGAAAATTAACAAGTATCTGTATCAGGAAAAAGTCAATAGAGCTAAATGAAGATAAAAACTTCCTTAGTCACTTGATTTTTAATGTTAGTTTTGTTGAATTTTTCATCTTTTGTTTTTTCTTCAATGGAAATAACTTGATTTCTGAGATTCCGATTATATGGGGAGAAGATGAAATTTAAATTTTTATTAAATTAACTTAATTAATTTAATGACTTATCTCACATTTAAGCTTGGCCAATGAGATATATGCATTTGAAGACAGTTGTGTAAAGAAGTGCTGATCCCTAACTGTGGAGGGAACCTGTGGTAGAGGTAGGCCCAAGATGAGGTTGTGAAGCATGATCTCTGAATTTTGGGCTTCATAGAGGCAATGACCTTTGGCGATAATCTGTTCTTGAGAAGACCCATCAAGCCAAGTGAAATCACAGTCATGGCTAATGGTGGTGTCATGTAACCGGCACCTGTGCAGGTGGCACATGAACAGCACCTTTCAAGCATTGATTTTTAAAAAAGTGAATTTGTTGATATACAGTATTACAAAATCTATCCATCACCATGATTTCAAAAATGAAGCATAAGGACATACTCTCTGTAGCTTTCTACTATACATTACATGCTTTCTACCTTCATCTGCTAATTAAGAAAAGAAAAGAAAATTATTAAAAAAAAAAAACAGTAAAAAAAGGCAGTTAATGATTAAAGAATAAATTTCCTTCTCCATTTTCTCCTAAGATGGAATTTTCATTGTACATTGTGAATCTGTGATGCAAAATATAATTAGACATATTTATGAATCTCATGGAATTAGAACTAACTGATGTGAGTGTATGTGTATGAGTACATGAGAGAGAGGGGGGTTGGGGAGAGAGAGTCCACTCCACCTTCCTGCCTATGATATAATCTTATTTGAAGAGTATTACTTAATTTATATATTTGAATATGTAGTCAAGTTACTAACTACTAGAGTATTGCGATTTCTGAGACATTAAGATCAACATCCTGAACTAGAAATTTGGTTAATTTATGAATGCTATTTCTATGCCACTAATATTGAATGGTGTAAATTTCTGTTCGTTTAATTTTCAGTAGGAGTACCTTGGTTTCTCAGATCCTAATTATATGCAAGGAAAATAAAATTACATATAAATAATTTAATGAAAGCATCTCAAAAAGAAAAAAGCCCAGATGTTTATGCCCCATGAATCTCAACTGCAATTAAGGATGCTTGGAGAGAATGAATTGATATATTTACATTAACAGGCTACAAGGAATCCAAAGATTCAATTTCGAATGATGAAAATGCTAAGGCAAACTTAATATTTTCTTCATGCACAAATTTTAAAATATTCCAGTGTTTGTGTCATTTTATTATAATCCTTCAATTGTGTTCAAATCTTGCCAGAGTTGACTCCCACTTTTATTTCTTCAGTAGTTGATAAAACAGATTCTGGTGATATATTGAGGATGATTCAACCAGCTACACCCTTCCCTAAAACCTGTAGCTTAGTATTACAAATTTATTATTTAAATTTTACAGAATTATTTTTCTGTTACATTGCTTACAATTCAAGAGATTAAATCTGAATGGAAATGCATACTAGTAATAGAGACAAAGAAACAAAGCTGAAATTATATCAAAATTTCTGACAAAAATTTAGTAACCTTTATAAGCATAATCATATAAAAAGTAATTTTCTTAACAACTCAAATAAATCTTACTAGTTTACTTTTGCTCCTGAATAACTAGTATTTGTTTTCCTGACCACTTTTTCATAATTCTAATCGTGACTTTCTAAAAAATTTTATGTATAGTTTCAATGTTGTGAAGTAATAGTTTTAGTTTGTACTGTGAAGAAAAGATAGATACCATTTCCTGATATTCAACAGAAGTGTGATATCTTAGCAAAAATACACTGAATAACTTAAAACAATAGATATCAGAACAATTAACTGGTATTGTTTATGTTAACAAAATGCATTTTTGTTACAATAACCAAAATAACAGCATAAAGATGTTATACAAGTCATTGTAATTCATGCTATCATGTACAAATGAGTTGACTTGATCATTGTAATGGTGATGATAATAGTAATAAAGAGGAAATGTGAATCAGTGGGGCATGTGTGTATTTTGAAATCCAGACAACTTACAGTTGATGTAGTAAGGCTCTTGTAAAAACTTTCATATTGCTTGTCTGCAGTGCATTATTGGAAGCATTCTTTGTAAAGAGGTATTTGATTCAGAAATATTTGTTAAGTCTGTGTAAGTTGATGGCTGATTTTATGATTACTTAACTCCAGCTGCACTTACTGGTGTGAGCAAGACATCAGGAAGGAACTTTTGAAAACCACAATGGCATTCAGCTTATTGTACTTGATATTGTTTTATTTTTACTTGAGTGATGATGAGTGGTCGGGTCATTTAGAGGAAGAAACTGGGCGAAGGGTCTAGTTGTGCACATATATAATGTGTATATATATATATATATAT
>NC_068988.1:29595991-29600155 GCF_001194135.2 Octopus bimaculoides
GGGTGACACGTAAAAGCACCCACTACACTCTCTGAGTGGTTGGCGTTAGGAAGGGCATCCAGCTGTAGAAACTCTGCCAAATCAGACTGGAGCCTGGTGTTGCCATCCGGTTTCACCAGTCCTCAGTCAAATCGTCCAACCCATGCTAGCATGGAAAGCGGACGTTAAACGATGATGATGATGATGATGATATATACAAACACATGCACACACACACACACACACACACACACACACACACACATACACACACAGTGCTATCAGAACTCAGTTTCACCAAAATGGATGGGTCTTCTTGAGAACTGCATATATATTGCCAGTCCTCCTGGTTTTTGTTCATCTCCCCCTTGATGTTCAAGGTCCTGAAATCAGCTTTCACCACTTTTTTCCATATCTTCCTAGGTCTTCCTCATCCGCAAGTTCCAGTCGCATTTAGCTATCGGCACTTCTTTATACAGCTGTCCTCATCCATATGCAGTCTTCTTTCTTGCCCACTACATCTTATTCCTCTAATACCCAATTTTTGTCTCAGCACATTTATACTATGTTGTCCATGCACACTTATATTGTACATTCACTGGAGCATGCTCACTTCATTTCTGTCCAGCCTTCTCATGTTCTCCACTTTCAAGGCCTGTATCTCACTACACTACCGCATCACTTTTGTAACACAAGCATCATGTAATCTACCTTTCACTCTGAGGGGAAAGACCTTTGCTGCTAAGTGGTAATAGCTCCCTGAACTTTCCTCAACCTCTTCTTACTCTGGTTACTGTACTTTCAGATCAGTCACCTCCCTCAAAAAGAAAGTTGGTGTGATCATGGATTGAATACTTATGATCGTAGACCTTCTCAGTCAAAACTAATCTGGGGCTACAAAGTAACAACTTTTCACCATCAGCTTCTTGACATAAAAGAAATCTTTTAGCTCATTGTATAAACCTGAGTCTCCACATTTCATAGTTCTTTTTGACGTTACTTAGTCTTAAAGTTATCAAATCCACATCAAAAGATTTAGCTTCTTTCTTGGAGCCAATATTTATGTGAGCTCTGAGATACGGAATAACTAAAAAAAACTCAAATTCCAACCAGCTATAGTGTATTGATTTTTTTTATTTAGAATGTTACTCTTTCTGTTAAAACACAAAGAAGTCTCTACTTGGTTAGTAACCTGCTAGAAATAGCAGCTAAATATTCTTAAAATCACATTTTGTTATCTTATAAAAAGAACAGACACATTGAATGTTAACATACAAAGATATACAATGTCTGAAAAAGGAAAAAAAAAATATTGAACGATCATAGCTGGAATGCTTTTGATCATGGATCTTGTGGATTAAAGCTGATCTGGGCTAAACAGCAACAACAACTTATATGCTAGATTAAATCCTGACTGAAGTCATTTACCTGAGTAACGGGTTCCTTTAAATATTCAACCTATAAATGCTGTTGTTATTATTTTACTCCAGGTCAATGATAAAAGAAAGGTGCTTCAAAAGTAATCGCAAAAAAAAAAAAGATAAATAAAAAATAAATAAAATAAAAATCAGTATTAGTTGAGTTGAATACAGCTGTGAAGAGAAGCAATATTGAACCAAAAGATCGATACAAATGAAGCCTGCAATACCTAGATAAAGCCCTGTTAGCATGGAATGTAGTGCATTGAGGAAAGAACAACTCCAAGAAACTATAAAATTGTTTTATGAAGCATACAAGCATGACTGCTACTCCCATCTCTTATAAACAATTTTGATCATGGCTTTATTGTTATCTGCATATTGAAATAACTGGTAGAAAAAGTGTATGTCTGTAGAGTATGGTTATGTACGTTTGCATAAAAATATAAATATATCAAGATGACAATAAAATGAAGTTATTTCGAATGCTATTTATTCAGATGTTACATAGAATATGTGGGGAAAGCTGTCTGTCGTTCTAAGTAATTACTGATCCTACTGGAAAGCAATTTCTATTCTAGCAATTGTAGGAACCTGGTAGAGCAAGATTTCTTGGTAAAAGTGGAATACTAGCCAGCTCTGTGATAATTTCTTAGGAGAGATCAGATGCTTATAGCTTATTTCATTATATAGACAGAAAGATTGAATATACATACATAGCTTAAGCCTAAAATATTAATCAAATAGAGAATATTTAATGAACTAAAAGAAAATTTCTGGTTAGGCACATGATCATTATGTAGAGTTCTTGACAAAATAGACTCATATTAAAAATAAGATAATAAAATAAAAGCCAGATTACTACTGGCACTCAAACAGATGTGTGAGAAATTGTCATAAAAGATAGAGAATATGTCTTGAGTTTAATGGCAATGGTAGCAGCAATAATGACCCACCCCTTCCACCACCACCACCACCGCGACCACCATTTTGCACTGATGTTTTTTTTTTTTTCCAAATCTTGCATAGGTTGGAAGGAGTAACAATAGAGGAAACCAGCCTCTTTGTTCTTTGTATATCGTAAGGTGTGGATTGAGTGCATTTTCTATCCGACTGCCGTCTCTAGAAAGAATGACTTGCACATGAGAATTAAAAGATCCCCCCCCCCAGCCTACAATATGGCCTGCAGAGTCCTTATCTCAATTCTGAACTACATTCTCAAGTGTGGTAGAATATGTATTAGAGATCAGTATCACTATGTAAAGATAGGTCTCTGGCTGCCATAGTGACCTCTCTAGGATAATTAGGTTGATAATTGAATCTCTATGCAACAAATAACCTTGGTGGGTGATGTGATGTGATGTACTCCAGCAAGTATCTTGATGAAGGACTACAAAAGGTGCTGAGACCAAGGGCAAGACACAGAACTACTGTGGATATTTTTTGGTGTGATTTCTATATTTGGATGCCCTTCTTATCACTAACCCTATTTACAGAGTTTACAGAGTATGATGGGTGCATTTTTGAGCCACTAGCATGAGGGGGTTATCACATTTAGGAGAATTAATGAGACCCCTTTCCTTATGCCCATTCTAATTCAAAGTCATTGTGTACTACAGTACTTCATATTACCATACACCATTTGTCTTACATAGTCCTGCATCTTGTTACTCACTATTGTCCATTACTCCTTATCTATTATGACCCTTTATTTAACCATCTACCGCCCTCTCTCCATCTGGTGTGATCCTTCATCTAACTACCTGCCATTATCATTCACCACATCACCTTCTGTGGTTCTTTGTCTTCCAGGAATTTAGCTACTAAGTTATTTATCATTTCTATGTCCATTCTCCATGCTTATATGGGTTGGACAGTTCATCAAGGTCTGAGTTAATTCTTATTTGGAGTTAATGTGGGCCAAGAAAACCATGTTTCACTTGTATATTCTGTTTTTGGTGGTGGTCATTGCCATCTTATCATCATCTTGATGATGATGATGATGATGATGATGATGATGATATAGGATTCAAAATTGTTTCAAGACTTTTTTCATTTACTTTAATAGTTAGTCATTGAATTAACAGCATGAAAATCATTTTTGTTAAAAAGTTAAATGTGTTAGCTTAACAGTTGATCACAAATTGCATCAGTCAGTTTTATTGACTAATATGTTGGAAACTGTGAATTAGTGTTATCTTTTACTCTTTTACTCTTATAAATTGATTATTTTCTCTTGGCCTGGCAGAGAATTGCTAGGCTAGTTTCCTTGCATTAATACCATTCATCCTACCATTTGTATTTTTAACCTATTCATTTGGTGCCTGTCAATTAGTGGACGTGTACTTTTAGCTTAAAATAAATCTGCATAAATCACACATGTTATTACCAACAATATTCTAAAAGTCATTTATATTTCTGAAAGATTTCTCCTGACACAATATTGTGAAATGCATGGCGGTGAGCTGGCAGAAACGTTAGCATGCTGGGCGAAATGCTTAGCAGTATTTTGTCTGTCTTTACATTCTGAGTTCAAATGCCTAGAGCAGAAAAGAATATTGGGAAATGCACAAATGAGATCTGCTTAGACTCATGTTTATTTCCTGTTTTGGGTTTTTTTTTTTTTTTGTAGATCTTTCATAAATGACTGTTGCTTGCAAAATATAAGATGTCAGTTTAATATTTAGCTTTTAAATCTATTTGTAGATATTTCTATATTTATTTCAAAGCAGAAAAAAAAAAACATAAGGCTCCTCACCATACCAAA
>NC_068988.1:29600472-29602099 GCF_001194135.2 Octopus bimaculoides
TGTGTGTGTGTGTGTGTGTGTGTGTGTGTGTGTGTGTGTGTGTGTGTGTGTGTGTGTGTGTGTGTGTTACTGTTAGATTCTACACACATGCAAAAGTGAGAGTGTGTATGTGTCCTTTTAAATACCTCCGAAAGTGCAGAAAATCTGTCAGTATGTATGTGAGAGAGTGATACATATATAGTATGTGTGAGAGCCTATAAGTGTGTGTATATAAATAGCTGTAGGTGCTGAAGATATATATGTCAGGGTTATATCAGTGTATAGAACAGATAGAGATACAGTGTACAAGAAATAGAGATAAAGTGTATGAGAAATTGTATTTGTAAGAAAGACTGTTATGTAAGTCTTTAATTTAAAGTATGTGACGTGTATCTTTGACTGTTATAAGAAGTTTATCTCACAGTTTAGCATCACCAACTGGCCTGTGGGTACCTTTAGCAGAGTCAAATTTCTTGCAAGCATCTGAGTCAGGTTTCTAGTTTGGGGATAACTTCCTTTCTTCTTCCTACCAGTGTCAGAGGCCCTGGAAAAGATCATGGAGTAACACCTTGGTCTTCTTCTCTTACTAAGCAGTGTAGACAAAGATTTTTTTTTTATAAAATTAAAATCTCCAATTGAAATGCCCTAAAGAAAAAGCAGCACTTAAACACCATGGGTAGCTCCAATCAGATTCCTTTTATGTAGCATCCTACATGATGCCAACCTTTATAAAATGACCCACAAATAGGAGTCTTTAGGTATGGTTTAGATTTTATTTAGTATTATTATTTAGTTGCTGAAATACAGTACAAGTTTGATTTAATCGACTAACATTTTCTTCCAGTTTTCTGGCCATTTGCCTATGAAAGAAATCATTATTGTTATTATCATTTGTAGGACATTCACATTGCTAGAGGCTATGGTCTTTATATTCACTGATATTAGATTATCACAAGATCTGTTAATTCTCTTCAGACCATCCTTTTATACCACAAGAAATGAAAACGGAATTTTGTAGTTATGTTAGAACATGAAGCAGTTTTTAAGAATAAGAGATGTCAACCATTTCATCATTCATTATTCATAATATGCTAACACATCTGAGCTCAGTTAAGCAGTTCTGTCACGTTCAGATAAACAGGATGGCTTATGATATCATTAGTAATGCTATCTATTGTGCATACACCTATACAACATGTTATACAGATGCAGACACATTTACCTATGTATGTCCATGAATATAACTATACATAGTAATATCGTATTAATTCAAGTTACATATATCCCTTTTAGAATTGTATTAAAAATATCTGGAATGTTTTAACCAATTATTTTAATGACACATACAACATTTATAACATAACCTCATTGATATCAACAGCATGCTATGACAGCATTTAAAACATTTCCCTTTTAAGAGCTGTCATCTTCAGGATGTTATTTTTACTTAGATTCAGTTTTATTTCATATATTTTATTCGTTTGCTTCAAAATTTAATATACATTAGTCTTATTGCCCCTAGTTTAGAAGATTAATTGGCTGGACATCAATCTAGAATTGTAAAGCATCTACATCTTTATCATCATCATCATCATCATCATCATCATCATCATCATCATCATCATACACATATATTCTAATAAACTTA
>NC_068988.1:29602109-29608242 GCF_001194135.2 Octopus bimaculoides
CACATATATTCTAATAAACTTATGTTTATGTCTACATACATGCATACTCTCTCTCTCCTCTCTCTCTCCTCTCTCTCTCTCTCTCTCACACACACACACACATACACACACACACACACATGAATGGGAAGAAAGAAAAGTCAAAGAATCAATCACTTTTTTTTCCTCAGCCAGAAGTATAAATGTCAACTGACCATCTCCAAGATTTATTCATTTCAATGAAATTCCAAGTCTACATATGTGGGTGAAGCAGAATCTAAACCTTCTAGTTATATGCTAAAGAGCAATCTTGCTCTAATAGGTCAAGCTAATGAGGAACAATGGAACCCTTTCCTGAACAGTAAATTGTACAAATACCTTTACAAATATTGAACAGAAATTAAGGTTATCTATTAATAGCTAACTTTCTAAATTTGCTTTAAATATTGATATGTGAGAATATGTTCATTCTGCTCTGTATTGACAAATGAAAGGAAATAGCTTATTTCCTTTCAATACTTTTCAAAGAAACAAAATTCTTTGATATTGCGCATGGTAAATCTACAAAAAAGCAAATAGCATCTAAAGAACTCTTTATTTAATAATTGAAAGGGAGTTTTCGCTAATGATTTATTTTTTATTCTCTTTTGTTGTTGAGATGGTTTTCTAGCGTTATAGGTGATTAATCTGTATTGGGCAATAAAATAATATAAATTAAATATTGATTTGCTTCAGGCGTGGCTGTGCGATTAAGGTGTTTGATTTTCAAACATGAGCTCGTAAGTTCAATCCTACTGCTTGGCATTCTGTGCAAGTCTCTTCTACCATAGCCTTGGGTTGACTAATACCATATAAGTGAAATTTGGGTGACAGAAACTATGGAGAAACCCATGATGTGTGTGTGTGTGTGTGTGTGTGTGTGTGTGTGTGTGTGTGTGTGTGTGTGTGTGTGTGTGTGTGTGCATACATACAGAGGGACAGGGAGATTAATATCTTTCCAATGTATATTAGCAAAGGATGTGAACATTGGTGAAAATCCAATGTTCTTCAAATGAAAACTTTGTGAAAATGAAATCCTTTTTCACCAAATTACAGACACACCTTTATCACTCTTGCCATTGGAGATTGCCTCATTGTAAACTTGCAATCAATGACAGTCAGTTACAAACTGTGCTGTGTAATAAAAAAAAATAATTCTCAAACATTTGTAAATGGTGTACTGCTCCAACAACTTTATTCCTAAAACACTGTTTCTTCATCCATTTCTAATCATAGTATTTACATTTCAGCAAGACACCTATCTCTGTCCCTCTATACCTTTAATCTTTCAACCATATCCCTCCCTCAGTACCACTCCCCACTTCCAGTTGAAAGATCTTTGTCTTGCAAGGTCCTTGGTAACCCTGTCAGTGCTGGTGTCATGTAAGAAGCACCCAGTATGCTCTGTAAAGTGGTTGGCATTAGGAAGGGCATTCAGCTGTAGAAACCTTGCTAAAACAGACAATGGAGCCTGGTGCAGCTCTTGGCCTTGCTAGCTTCTGTCAAGTCATCCAACCCATGTCAGCATGGAAAAATGTCTTGTTGCTCTAGCACTTCACATTCTGAGTTCAAGTCCCACCTAGACCAACTTTCCCTTTAATCCTTTTAGGACCGAAAAAAATTAAAATAACAATCAAATACTAGGGTTGAGATAACTGGCTATGTCCCTCCTCTCAAAACTGTTAGCCTTGTGCCAGAACTTGAAACCATTATTATTAATACTGAACAAAATTATTCTAAGCTGTTAGCAGCATTCTAAACGGTCACTGTGTTGTAGTTTGTCATCACAGATGATATAATAAAATTAAGTCTGAAGACTTTTGAATCAGGTGAATAGACAGAGGACGTGTAGTAAATGATCTTGTGAGTAATCACAGATAATCTTGTAACAATATACAAAATTTACCTATAAAATAACCAACCATTTTCACCTATAACTCTTCATTTCAACAGATTTTGAAATGGAATGTGAAACTACATTTAGAGTTTCTTTTATTTCCAATAGTAAATTTATGCAATTTTCAAAACCAATTTTTCTGAAGTTTTCTAAATGTTTTTAATTTTCATTTTCACCATTTATCACTATTGATTTATCTTTATTTTCTCATTTTGTTTTGCAGGTACTCTAAATATTAATCATGACATTAGAAAGAAACATTCTTCCAGAATACAATGCTAGTGAGGGGTCAGCCATGACAACTAAAACTGCTGTATTAGATGTCCCCAAAAAGGATGAACCTATTAATAGCCGGAACAGTCCAAGTACTCTCAATGTACTTACCACCAGTACAGACTTGGAGTTTTCCAATAGGTAAATTAATAATGCTTTTCTAATTTTGTCATTTTTACATGATTAATTTTCTGTAAAAAAAAAAAAAGAATTTTTTTTTGCTAATGGTGATGTTATTGTTTGTTGTTGTTGTTCCAACAGATTATTTCACAATAGGTTGCGAGTTATATAAGGATTTCATGTGGCCTAGTAGTAAGGATGATGCACTCTCAATCACAAGACCATGATTTCAATTCTCAGACTGGGTAACGTGTTGCATTCTTGAACAAAACACCTCCTTTTACATTGCTTCAGTCTACTCAGCTGTAAACAGGTTCAGGCAATAGCTGGAAAGTTAACCCTGTGACAGATATGCATCCTGTTCAAGGGAAGTGCTGTAATCTCAATTACTTGCATACCATAGAAATTGGTCTTATAAATCCTAGGGCTTGTGAAAAAAAAGCATATGAATACTTTATCTAAGATTTTAACTATAAAGAAGGAAGAAGCAGAACTGTAGTTTTTTTATAAATTTCGTTAATTTGTAATTTTTTATGTAATTTTTAGGTGAACAATGATTATAAATACTTCTAGTTCATAAATTATAGCCATATGATTCATGAAGATAGATATATATATTTATATAATTTATAAAGGTATATATCAATTTGAAAAGATATATATCCAATGCAGATTGATATCTGTTTTCTAAAACAGTCCCCTACTCACCATAAGTACTACACAATTTTTAACTAGAATTCCAGAAAATTTCATATTCTTCAACAGTTAACTGATGGTTTTGTACCACAAAATAAACTCAAACTCTGTGTGTGTGTGTGTGTGTGTGCGTGCGTGCGTGCGTGTGTGTGTGTGTGTGTGTGTGGAGTGTGTGTTATTCTCTTCTTGCTTTAATTTGACATGACAGTTGCAATGAAGAGTCACTGTCATGCAAGTGGCGTCCTTCACTTTCAGTCTTCCATAAAAATATGTCTGGTCACAGGGAAATATTACTTCACTTAGATTAAACCTGACAAAGAATATACATAGAATTCTTTGTATAATTTAAATGATTTGAAAATGTAAAGAACCTTTAAAACTTATACATTTCAAAACTGAGATCACCAATACATACAATAAATACACAAAATTATTTACAAAATTATTTTATTGAATATTTTAAAAATGATATATAAGAACATTTTATGGCTACCTTAAAGATCATCATTCTGGCCTTATAATCCCTGAAATTTCGATTGATTTGATTGACTGAAGACATCTTTTATCAAAATAGAAAAAGCAATGCTTATTCTGCACTTTTGGAGAATTTCAGGGAATATAGTGATGATGATTTGTAATTTTCTGTAGAACATTAGAGTAGAATGTTAGAATTCAGTTTAAATAGATTTTATATAAAAAAATTAGAACTGAGAGACATCAGGGAATATCATAAAAATTATACTTTTCTTCTAAAAATGATATCAGAGCTGTAACATTTATTGATTGCAGAATTAACTTGAAATATATGTCAATATTTTGAATTGATATGTTTGAAATTTTTATGGAATTGTTATCACATTGAATACAAAGTGATTTTCTTTTTCAAAATATTACATTTGGGGAAATATTATATTTTCATTTATAAAAAAAATAAAATAATTGATTATCAAAAGCACTATGTCCTAATGAAAACTACTGTTCTCTAAGATTAGAAAAATATATAAAGAGGGAAGATAAAGATGGCTGAACTGCTAAACTAAGGAATGATGATGCTAAACTATAGAGCAATTGGGCCTGTCAGTATGGTTGCAACTACTAAAGTAGATTCTGCTTGTTCAACTTAACAATTTATTGATCACCTGTTCCCCACATGACATGACTGCTGAAAGTAATTGCAAATACTAAAATGTTCTTAGCCAATTGGCACACTATCCTATATTGAAAAACTAGCAATCAACTACTTTCATAGCAATCCTCTCCGTAGTGCTGGAGATGAATGTGACAATAATATAGTTTGATTAGAATAAAACTTTCCAGTTAAACTAATAAAAATGTCTAAAACAAATAAATCACAAGAAAATTGAGCCAGTAACTATGCATGTTATAAATAAATCTGTGTTATAAACCAATTTATTATAAGCAAAATGTTAGGTGGAGTTAGAAAATTCAGCTTTCTTTTCACACATTTATGCCCGTACACAACTATACAGAGCTTTATTCAAGTATACAACTGGCACAACTATATATTATCTTCTTCAACCATAATGCTAGAAAATCTTTAACCGTGGAATTTTTATAGCTGAGACATAAAAAGCCATAGAGCTGATGTGGCAATATTATATTTCCTTTCTCCAACTTATTTAACTTTTGTGCAAGTGGATTTTCTTTTAATATAACTGAAGACATAGCTGTGTAGTTAAGAAGTTAGTTTCCTAATGACATGGTTTCAAGTTCAGTCCCACTTCATGATACCTTGGCAAGAGTCTTGTATTTTAGCCCGAGGTGGACCAAAGTCTTGTAAGTGGATTTGGTAGATAGAAACTGAATGGAACCCATTATATGTATATATCTATGTAAGTGTGTGTGTGTGTTTGTGTTTTCTTGTCTTGACATTGTGTGATAACTATAAACGATTATCATTACCATACAAACAGTGTCATTCATTTCCAATATTCTGTTTGTATCATGAGAAAATATTACCTCATTTGGAAACAATTGAGGGTTGGCCGGAGGAAAGGCATCCGACTGTAGAAAATTTGCCTCAGTAAACTTTGTTCGATCCATACAAGCATGGAAAAATGGTCATAAAAACCATGACTGTAACTGGAGATTATTGGAATTGTATAATCTGAATAATTATTTCAGTCCACTGAAGCCCTGAAATTCTAACTTTAATATAACTAAATTCTCAAATGGATTTAAATCCAAATAATAGCATTCAAGTGTACTATTGAGAACTTATAAATGTAATTTATATGGATTTATTGTATAATTTGTCCAAGAATTGCAGAAGAAGCTTAAATTGTCAAGAAAGGGTTTGATATAACTGAAGATAGAAATAGTTCTGATTAATTTAACAATTAGCCGTAAGGATGTTCATAGCAGAACAGTATGAAGAAAGCAGCTGACGTTAGATACATAGCAATTAAGTATATATGAACTTGATACTGCATGAAGAATGTAATTAATGAACATAGCGGAAGTGTAGAAAAGTCATTAAAATGAAATGAATTGATGCAAATGATAATGAATAATAATGCTAATGGATAATAATAATCATAATAATAATAATAATAATAATAATCCTTTCTAATGAAGGCACAAGGCCTGAAATTTGGTGGAAGGAGACTAGTTAATTACATCAACCACCCCAATGCGTAACTGGTACTTATTTTGTCGACCCTGAAAAGATGAAAGGCAAAGTCAACCTCAGCAGAATTTGAACTCAGAATGTAGTGACAGGCGAAATACTGCTAAACATTTCGTCCAGCGTGTTAATGATTCTGCCAGCTCGCTGCCTTAATGATAATAATAATGATAATAATAGTAATAATCCTTTCTACTATAGGCACAAGGCCTGAAATTTTGGGGGAGGGGTTAAATCGATTATATCAACCCCAGTTCTTCACTAGTATTTAATTTATCGACCCCGAAAAGATGAAAGGCAAAATTAATCTCAGTGGAATTTGAACTCAAAGCACAAAGACTGTAATAATAATAATAATAATAATAATAATAATAATAATAATAATAATAATCTTTTCTAGTCTAGACACAAGGCTCGAAATTTTGAGGGACCATTCGATTGGAACGACCCCCGTACGCAACTGGTACTTAATTTATCGACCC
>NC_068988.1:29608496-29611365 GCF_001194135.2 Octopus bimaculoides
TTATTATTATTATTATTATTATTATTATTATTATTATTATTATTATTATTATTATTATTATTATTATTATTATTATTATTATAATAATAATAATAATAATAATAATAATAATAATAATAATAATAATTATTATTATTATTATTATTATTATTATTATTATTATTATTATTATTATTCTCAGAATCTGGTTTCCTTTCCATACAATATATTATTGCTGATTATTAGTAAAACATCCAACTAGCTGCTAGCTGAAGTCTCTGGCTGAGATTTGGAACAGCTTGTATAAAACAAAGCAACATCAATAGAAATAGCGATGATGATCATGATGATGATGATGGTGATGGTGGTGAAGATGATGATGATGTTGATGTTAATTTAATTATTACCTGGAATTCTTTCAAAAAAATAGTGCACTGTCAAGAAATTGTCGTATTTGGAAGATATATAAAAGAATTTCCAGAACTGTTAACAATCTATAAATGCCAAGTTATATGGTATTATACAGAAACAATGAACTTAAAATATCTTTTGCCAACAAGATAATATCTACTTGGTTGTTTAATCAGTTAAATTCTCCTCAAATTAAACTCTACCATCTTGAAAAGAAAAGGGTACATTAGACAATGCAGTCCTAGATATATAATGCCTGAATGTAAAATGAAATGGTCATGGTCAGAATATCTTTAACGATAAGTCTGCTTATTCAAGGTTGAATTGGATCTTAACAACTACATACAATATTTATTATTTGGAATGATCTCAGGATAAATCATTGGTTGTGTAATGAATGCATAGTGGTAGCTTTTCTCCTGTTTTTTTTTTTATGTTTTGAGTTTAAATTCTGTTGGGATCAACTTTGTCTTTCATCTATTTGGGGTTAATAAAAATAAGTACCGATTGAACACTGGAGTTGATATAATCAATTTGCTCAAGCCCCTCAAAATTGCTGGCCTTGTGCCAAATTTAGAAAGAATTATCTTTTTTTTAAATGTGATACAAATGAAATGAAAAATGATGGTATTTTAAGCATTGTTCATTAAATAATGGTGTTAAATCTGCTTTGGTTTTCAACTATACCCTGATTAGATGATGTTTGTTGGATCTCTGATGTGAATAGATAAAAAAAAACAATAACAAAAAGATGAATGGTATCAAATATTATACTTACAAACTGAAATTTTTACAAGAGAAAAAGAGTGGGGAGCAAGAGAGAGAGAGAGAGACAGACAGATAGAGACAGAGAAAGACAGACAGAGACAGAGAAAGACAGACAGAGACAGAAAAAGACAGACAGAGACAGAAAAAGACAGACAGAGACAGAGAGAGCATAACTATTATACTGCCCAACTTGCTGAAGCAAAAAAGACATAAAATCTGAAAATAGCACAGTTAAAATATGATTGACACACCTTATGTCCCTGCCTTAAATTGTGACTGACACACCTTAATTTTTTACTTTGATAATATAATAAAAGCATATTGATAATTTCCCATTTCCATTAAAATTCATTTCAGTTTGACCCATTAAACAGTTGCCCAGCCTTGAGAGCATGTACAGATATTCTTCTACACAACATCTGCAGGAAAAAGTCCAATTGATACTTTTCTCTGTATCACATGACTCTGAATTTAAGCATAACATATCTGGGCCAACAGACAATAATCATTATATTGATTTTAAAAAGAAAAAGTCTTTATCGTCTTTATTCATTTATACTCAGTGTTTATTATTTTGTTGTTATTTTTCTTTTTACCCTCTTGTTTCCATTGTGACTTGGGCCACTGATAATCGTTCTCCACTTTTTCCTGCAGTTCATCTAAGGTGTATCTTGCCTCCTAGGCATCCACCTACAGGGCACAATGCCAAGTAATTCTTGGTCAGACTCTTCCCCATTTTCCTTAAAGATTCCATGTAAGGACCAGTTCGGTAATGCTAGTTACAAGTATTTAAATAAAGGTTATTTTCAAGATTCACTCAATAGATTAGATTTTCTCTCTCTCTCCCCCTCTCTCTCCCTCTCTCATTTACTTTTCAAATAAGATATTTAGTTTATGACATTTTCCTTTTGTGCATTACTTATTTCATAACACCTCAATAAAGAAAACTAGTTATTTTGCCTTCTTGCTTTGCTATTGTTAAACAGGAATATACTTCAGAATTGCTACTGTTTAATATATCTCTAATGTTATCTCTGCTATAGTTTATCTATAACTAGCACAAATAGTAAAATAGTTTGTTTTCCTTTTGTTCTTTTGTTTTCGTTAGACTCCTTCATTGATTATGTACGAGTATTTTAAGTACTTTTCATTAATATTTTATTTGTGTCTTATGTCACGTGAGTGCTTACACTTAAGTGTGTGTGTATGTACTTAATATATATAAATACATAGGTGTGTGTGTAGTGTATACATTCATAAATATTTCTGTTAAGAGCTGCTGTGTTATAAGGGCACAAACTCTCATAAATACAAATGAAGTCTTAATTATATAGCAAAACTTTTCGTATATTTATTTGTTTCAGATATATATATATAACACTCCTGTCTTACTTTTGCCTACTGATTTTGTCAGTGTTTTTCTGTTCCTTCAATTTAAATCAAAAGATCATTGTATTTGTTAGTTCCCCAAATCAAATAAAAGCCTCAGCTCTCAAAAAAATAAATAAAGGTGCAGGAGTGGCTGTGTAGTAAGTAGCTTGCTTACCAGCCATATGGCTTTGGGTTCAGTCCCACTGCATGGGCACCTTGGGCAAATGTCTTCTACTATAGCCTCGGGCCGACCAAAGCCTTGTGAGTGGACTTGGTAGACAGAAACTGAAAGAAGCCTGTCCTTATATATATATATATATATATATATATATATATATAT
>NC_068988.1:29612140-29652075 GCF_001194135.2 Octopus bimaculoides
ATATATATATATATATATATATATATATATATATATATACCGAAAAGCTGTCTCAAGTTGTGTGGGATAGTTCTTAAGAACTAGTGCTTATCATATGTTTGATCTTGATTAAGATGCTAATCTATCACAACTAGATTTTCCTGACTGAAGATAGTCGAGTGAAGTGTACAGCGCAAATATAAAAGAAATATATGCAATACCTGCAGAGAATGTCATGTCTAAACCCAAGAATTGTCAGACTCTAACCACTTAGACATTTTCACTTTCACAAGAAGCTGTTGGTTCAATTCAAACATTTCTACTTTCTTTCAAGCAAGAAAAAACTTCACTTAATGAATCTGAAAAATATCTTTTCTAATAAAGAGTCCCCAAAATTTGGGGCATTAGATGTATTATTAATAGTATTTATAATAATGGCTTCAAATTTTGGTGTAAGGCCATCAGTTTTTGAGGGGAGGGGAGAAATCAGTAATATAGACCTCCAGTACTTGACCGGTATTTATTTTATTGACCTTGTAAAGATGAAAGGCAGAGTTGACCTCAGTGAAATTTGAACTCAGGGCATAAAGGCACATGAAAGGCTGCTAAGCATTTTGTCCGGCATGCTCAGGAATAATATTCATAATAATAGTCTGTTTGCCATGAGATGTGTTTCAGTGTTACACTTTTAAGAACCTTCACTATAGAATGAATTCATCATCATCATCATCATCATCATCATCATTTAATGTCCATGTTCTTTGCTGACGTGGGTTGGACGGTTTAACAGGATCTGATAGGCCCAAGGACTGCATCCTGCTCCAGTGTCTGCTTTGATGCCCTTCCTAATGCCAACCACTTTATAGATTGTACTGGATGCTTTTCTCATGCCACTGGCATTAATGAGGTCACCATGCAGCTTGCATGACTATGAAACCTAAGGAAGGGTGGCAGATTTATGCTAAGAGATGGGGTTGGGAAGTTAAGATTTGAGAAATAGATGGGGGAAGAGCAGGTTCTTGTGGAGGAGTTACATGACTACTCACATTTAGGAGAGAGAATGAAAATGAATTGGTGGTAGTGATGAAATGTCCCGGTGGCCCCTCGAGGTACAAGATGAATAGAAGTGAGTGGTAACAGGGAAGCTAGGAGTGTGGACGGGTGAGGGATTTACAAAAAGTGTATAGGGAGATGTGCAAGAGGTAGGGAAGATTGAAAAGAAGAAGTAGGCAACAATGATGGATTACAAGGTGTGGGAGGGAAATCTTCAATATTGAAATAAGTTTGAGCGTTACGCTTTAAACAAGCTTAAACATGGAATGGAATTGAAGATATAATCAAAATCTTTAACACAATGAGACAAGTTTGTGTGTTGTACTTCCTGTCAACCTTAACTAGAGAATGAAATCGGAGACATAATCCAAATCTTCAACATATTGAAACAATGATCTATAAATTTATATTGCCAGACAGAAATAAGAACACTTACAAGACATGGAATTTTCAATGATCTTGCTAACTACTACTACTACTACTTGTAGTACTGCTACTTAAAAGAATTGTGGATTGGCAGCCTATATATATATATATATTATTATAGTTCATATATGTAGTATATTCTGCTTAAATTCTCAAGAATGTTTGAAATGAAAATCACATGAAATCTTCTGTCCCAAGATATATTTGCTTATATTTGAATAAACAACTTCCTAATTGTGATAGTCTGGATTAAAAAAAAAAAATTTGCCTGCTATTTTTAAAGGTGGTAGCGAGTCATTTGAGGATGATTGCATGCTATCTTTAGCAGGGTTAGTGACCACAAAGAGGATCTCTTGTTAGTTATGGCTTAGTGACAGTTTAACAAGGAGGAAGTGAATAATGTATTCATGTACTAAGGAGGATGTGTATTACGACACAGAAAATATTTAATCTAAGATTAGACTATCTATAAATATGAGTATAGAAATATGACAACAGGAGTAATGAATATAGCCACTATACATAATCATATGCTATTTGCAGGCACACAGACACACACATACACACAGTTAAAAGCAAACACATACGTACTCATGTTTGCAAACATGTATATGCTCACATACACAAATACCTTTTATACAAAATAAATTTGTACACATATACGTGCAACAAAAGTTTATAAAAACACCGACTTACATAGGCCAATAGGTCAGTGTTGACACATGGAGTATAAGAATTAGAGAAATATTTATTAATTAAAATGAACACCTGTGGTAAGGGGAATGAATCATTAGCTTATTGGTCAGTCTATTTCTTTATTGCCCACAAGGTGCTAAACATAGAGGGGACAAGCAAGGACAGACAAAGGGATTAAGTCGATTACATCGCCCCCCAGTGCATAACTGGTACTTATTTAATCGACCCCGAAAGGATGAAAGGCAAAGTCAACCTCAGCGGAATTTGAACTCAGAACGTAGTGGCAGATGAAATACCGCTAAGCATTTCGCCCGGTGTGCTAACGATTCTGCCAGCTCACAGCTCTTGTCAATCATATCAAAAAATACAAGAGAGACATCCCTGAAATTTTAATTAAAATTAATTTTTAAAAATCTAATGTGAGTAATTGAGTTTGATCTAGGTAACATGGTGACAACTCCAGACACATTTTAGTCTTATTAACCATTTCAGTAAAGCATAAAGCATAATTTTTACTGTACTAAAAGACAAAAATGAGTTGAAAGATATATAAGTTTATAAGTGAATTAACACTGAGTGGAGTGATAATTTGAAAGTAAAGACTTTGAGAAAAATACTCAAGTTTCCCCCACTCTGCATGAAAACTGAATGGTACTTAATGAACAAAACATTTTGATAAATTAAAATTACATTAATAGTCATGTAAACACATAGGATAACTAAAGATTTGAAAACAATTATAGAATTATATGTAGTTGAGAAAGATGATGGTTATGGCTTGAATGTCTTTGGGAATATGGCTCATGTAGAACTTTCCCAAAAGCCCCAGAGTGCTAGGTTCAGTCTGTTATCGAGGTTGACTACAGTAGGATTTGAACTCAAAATGCAAAGAGCTGGAAATAAAATCCACAAGATATCTTATCCTGTGTTTTTACAGTCTTGCCACTTCACCAGCTTGGATTGCTACTTTTATTCATCGTCCCCAAAGGAATGGTAGACAAAGTTGACCTTGACAGGATTTGAACTCAGAGCACAGAGGATTGGAACAAATACTGCAAAGTATTCTGTCAAATGCTATAATGACTCTTCTAAATTGCCACCTCCATTAAACAAGGAAGGATACATTGTATAATGTAGTCCAAGATACCCCATACCCCTAATATGATGACAGTCATGGCTAGAGTACCCTTCATCATGATCAAAGCCAATCTTGTCTACTAGATAAGGATTGGCCTCAGACTAAACAACAACTGAATATAAAAATAAGACTTCATGTTTGTTTATCCAAAAAATAAGGTTAGTGTTTATATGTGTGTGGGAGAGAGAGAGAGAGAGAGTATATATCTGTTACATGACAATGTAGATAACTATTTAAATCAATCTTGTTATTTTCTGAAAATTTTGGTTTGATTTTTTTTTAACAATATCTGGATTTTTGATAATTTTATGTTATGATCATAATATGATTTCAACCTATAATATCTGTTTAATAGATCTTTCCCCTGTGATAGTGGTTGTTTTAGGAAACAATCTAGTTATTTGTAGTAGCAGCAGAACTTACAAATCAATATATCTTTCAGCTCACCAATTTCGCTTCAGAAATCAATTGCCTCAAACTTTATTTATTGATGCAAACTAGTTCTCAACTTACAAGCAGATAAACAAGAGAGTGAGTGAGTGAGGTTGAGAGAGAGAAAATATATAGGAAGAGTGAATGTACCATTTAAAGTCCTTTGCTATCTTTTCATATTCTTTGCTTTATAATCTATAATGATTTGGAAAATATCAGCTCTCTAATCAAATATACTATATATAGTTAGAGAGAAAGAAATATATAATAGTACTGAAGCTCACTCAGTTGGCACACACAAGCATCACGTAAGTGGACTAGAGTCACGAGTTATATAGTGTCACTAGTGTTTTACAGTGCTTTAGGTGAAGTAGCGAATATTTCCCTCCCCACTTAGCAGAAGAGCAGGTAAGAAAAGTGAAAAAGTGTTTTAATGGGGGTAAGCAAAAACAGTAAAAAAAAAAGAGAAAAGCTTTTTTTTTTTTTATTAACCTAAGATTAAAATCTTTTGAATTAGTATAATAATAGTAATTGTGTTTTAACAGGCTTTCAATGTGGTTTTAGGAAAGGAAAGCGAAAAGTTGTGATGTTTATAATTTTCATAACAATATATAAATCATATAGGGGGGAATGGAAATACTTTTTCACCAAAACTGGATTATAAATGCAAGTTATTGAGATCTTAGTGTCATACCTGTCAAAATAAGAACAAAATGATAACTAATGGTTGGTCAACAAGGGATCCTTCTCTTGAGAAATAGCAACTAAATTACCTTCAGACCACGGAAAAAGACATGTTGGATGATGTAGCATTAAGTATACTATATCCTTTCTACTAAAGGCACAAGGCCTGAAATTTAATGGGAAGGAGATGGTCAATCACATTGCCCCCAGTGTTTCACTGGTACTTAATTTATAGACCCCCAGAAGGCTGAAACACAAAGTTGACCTCAGCGGAATTTGAACTCAGAGCATAGCGACGGGCAAAATACCGCTAAGCATTTAGCTCATAGTGTTAATGATTCTGCCAGCTCATCACCTTCCTTAGTTACACTATATCATCATCATCATCACATATCCATTTTGCAGTATTGGCATAAGTTGGATAAGTCTCAAAGCATGTATTCATAATATGCATGTAATCTAATACAGTGTTTTTATATGGGTGAATGGGGGTGGGTCAGTCTGTTCTGATCGTAAAATGGGTGGACAAATTACCATGTTTAATTAATAACATTAAAATGAGTTTTTAACTTTTATAATTTCTCCAGTGTCATGGTGAAGCAAGAAGAATTCTGTGTATGTAAACAATATTTTGTTTTTTCATGAATAAAGAGAAAAAAAAGGGACGAAAAATTTCCCTAATATGATTTCACTTTACTTTTGTATTGAGTACTTTTTCCTATAAGGTCAAATGTACTTGTGTTTGTGCACGTGTGTGCAGTCACACATGTGTGAGTGTATATGTACATTTCTATCTATTTCTGTCTTTCACTCGCCTCTCTCTCTCTCTCTCTCTCTCTCTCTTTCTCTCTCTTGCATATAGCCCAGTGAACTTATAATAATAGGAACAAATGAAGATCTATAGCCTTGATATAAGTATTTCTTTAATGCCCACAGGGGGCTAAACATAGAGGGGACAAACAAGGACAGACAAAGGGACTAAGTCGATTACATCAACCCCAGTGCGTAATTGGTACTTATTTAATCGACCCCAAAAGGATGAAAGGCAAAGTCGGCCTCAGTGGAATTTGAACTCAGAACGTAACACCAGACAAAATACTGCCAAGCATTTCGCCCAGTGTGCTAACAATTATGCCTGCTTGCTGCCTTGATATAAGAGCTGCAGTTTTCTCATCAGTTCTCCATAGATGTTCTCCTTTTCTCCAGTTTCTGAAGAAGCATTCACATCCCCTGGGCAACTGATCTCTACAATGGTGCATGACTTTTTCTCCATATCCCATGCAATTATATCTGACTTGTGCTTACACCGGGTTGCTGTTTTTATCTGAGTGTTTCAGTAGTATTCTTTATTTTTAAAGTGTAGATACTTTCTGTCCCTGCTGTGTTTTTGTTATGGCCATCAGAGCAATTCTACATTTATATAGCATTGTAGACCATCTTAGCAACAATGTCATGCCACAAAGGAAGGCAATATCTTGCAGACATTTCTGGGTAGTTATTGATGATACAACTGATATCTTCTAATCAACACTACAAAAATTGCAAGCTGGCATTAATATCAGTGAGGCAACAGTCAAGTACTGGTTCCATATAATCAATTGTACTTTTCTTCAAAATTTGTTGTCTTGTGCTTATGTTAGAAATCAATTTTATTAACCCTGTCACACTATAACCCTGCTATAATGGGAATAGGCTAAACATCATCTCTGCTAGATTCCCAGTAAAGTGGTAATTAACAACACACAGAGAAAAAGAAGATGGAGCTAATCCTGTTTGTTAGTTTGCCTGCAATCGTTACACTTGAGCTGTATATGCAACTATTTATTCTTTTTGCTCAGGGGCCCAGGTGGAAAGTAAAATTAGATACAGTGGCCCAGGTCTGAGAGGGTTAAGGGTAGTTAATGACAGAAAGCATGGTGAGTGTTAGAATTGTTTCAGCAATAGTATTTGATGGTTTCCCTAAAATGGAAAGCTGGCAGAAACGTTAGCATGCCGCGCGAAATGCTTAGTGGTATCTCGTCTGTCTTAATGTTCTGAGTTCAAATTACGCCGAGGTCAACTTTGCCTTTCATCTTTTTTGGGGTCGATAAATTAAGTACCAGTTGCATACTGGAGTCGATCTAATTGACTGGCCCCACTCCCCCAAAATTTCGAGCCTTGTGCCTAGAGTAAAAAAGAGTATTATATTCTGAGTATTATATTCTGAGTTCAAATTCTGCTAAAGTCGGTTTTGCTGGGGTCAAGCAAATAAGTACAAGTCATGTGCTGAGTCAATCAAAAGTTCTTTGGCTTTGTGTCTTTGTTCCAAATCATCCTTATTATCATCATCATCAAAAGTGATGAGCTGGCAGAACCATTAGTGCATCAGACAAAATGCTAAGTGGTATTTATTTCAGTTCTGTGCATTCTAAACTCCTGCTAATGGGCTTGATAGAATAAGTACCAGTTGAATACTAGGGTTGATATAATTGACTAGCTCCCACCTCTCAAATTCTAGGCCTTGTGCTTATAGTAGAAGGAATTATTTATTATTATCGTTGAACGCGGTGAGTGGGCAGACCCATCAGTGTATCAAACAAAATGCTTTATGCTATTTATTTCAGTTTTTGTAGTCTAACCTCAAATCTTGTTGAGGCCAACTTTGCATTTCATCCTTTTGGGGGTCAATAAAATAAAGTACCAGTTTAATACTGGTGTCAACATAATCAACCAATTCCCACTTCTAATGTTGTTGGTTTTGTGCCAAAATTTGAAACAATTATTATTATCCTCATCTTCATAATCTTATTTTGCTATCCAAACTATTGTATATAATTAATAATTATTTATCTTATTCTGTTTTAATATAATTTAAAACCAATGTAAAATGTTAAATTTTTAATGAGACATTTAAAAACTAAATGCAAGTACAAACAATACTAATCTTGCATGATTTATTTCTCAACACCCATGCAATGAATACAGTCTACTCCCAGGTTTGAATATGTTTCTCAGATCTATCAATAGATTATTGCTATCATAATTTTATTTTGGAATAAAAAAAAAAACTATGCCAGCCTTTGTGAATATTATTGATTTATGTTGTTTATCTAATCAATACTGAAAAAAGTACAAGTTTCAGTATGAAAAGCTGGGCAGCAACTAGAAAATGCTCAGTTAGATTTGGATAAATGCCTTATATATAAATGTAGGGAAAGGAGAAGAAAAAATGCCAAATAATATTTTAAAAAATACTGTAAACATTGCAGAATTCTATTACTCTCAATTAATTTGTAAACAGCTCTATGAACATTCCTTTCTGAATATGAAATATATGTGTACGTGTATGCATGTATGTATATACATACATATATGTGCACGCACACGTGCATGTGTGTGTTTGTGTGTGTGTGTGTGTGTGTGTGTGTGTATTTGATATTTGTTATTTCAGACAGGCCCTGTGCTTTTACAGATGTGGAAAATAGTTTAATCTTATTGATTGGTCTCATAACTTTATCCTTTGTGTTTCTGTTTACATTGTGCACATTGTGCTTCAATTAGGTTTGTGGCATTATTGGTAACAATGTTAAAACCCCATATGACAAATAAAAGTTTACAAGTAAAAATTCTTATCCAAGAATGTATATATTCTTAGGGGAATATTATGTCTGAAGATTATACTGAGTGAAATATAGTGTAGTGTAATCGATATTGTATCATCTTTATTGTTGTTGCAAATATGATGGCAAGCTGGCAGAAATTTTTAGAGCATTGGAGAACATGCCTTGTGGTATTTCTTCTGGTTCTTTACATTCTGACTTCAAATCCTGCTGAGGTCAGTTTTGCTTTCATCCTCTCAGAGCTGATGAAATAGGGTACCAGCCATGTAGTGGGATTTTATTGTATCAATTAAACCCACTCCTTTTAAAATTATTGGCCTTGAGCTTAGATTATCAAATCACTAGCTGGCCCTGTGCCGTCAAAAATGACAGCTAATTCTAATATTTTACATATAAATATGGATGGTGAATCAAATTAATACACTTGTCAATGCTCACATACATTCACATACTTCCCTTCTACATACACACATACACTCACACAGAGTTGAAACGCTGTTTGATTTTTCATTTCAGTGTTGAATGTTCACCATCCCACCAGTTTGCCATCACCCCTTCCTTCTATCACCCCTTCCTTTCTCATTCATTATAGTAGATTATTAAAGTGATTTCCAAGGCAGCAAGCTGGATAATTGTTAGTATACCAGACAGAATGCTTAGAGGTATTTTGTCCATCCTTACATTCTGAGTTCAAATTCTGCCAAGCCCCACTTTGCCTTTCATCATTTCAGGGTCAGTAAAATAAATACCTGTTTAACACTGGGGTTGATGTAATCAACTCCCAGTTTCAGACCTTGTGCCTATATTTAAACACTGAGGTCAATGTAATCTCCCACTAATTTCATATTTCACTAAAATATTTTGTTAATTAATAGTATAGTGACAAATTTTAATTGCTGGAAGCTGTAAGCTTTAATACTACAGAAAAGGAAAGGAGTTTCTCTTGGAATCTGATATTGTAACTAACACTATTTCTCGCTTATTTATTGAAATTTTTGTTCTTAGAACATGGTATACACTGGCAAAAGCTGGTAGAATCATTACTGCACCAGACACAATACTCAATAGTGTTTCTTCCAGTTCTTTATGTCTAAATGTTGCTAAGGACGATTTTGTTTTTCATCCTTTTCATTTTCATGAAATAAATACCAATTGAGCACTGCCGTGGGGATGTAATCGTGTTCCCCCTCCTCTCAAAACTGCTGGCCTTTTGCCAAAATTAGTAAAAACTAGAACACTATATTTTTAGCAGGTATATTTAGTTTTATTGCAACATGACAATTATAAAACCACAACAATTTTAAATGTCTTTTTTTTTCATCTTGACAGTAATAATTATGTTATACAATTTAATATGATGTGGCGAGTATTGTATTTTTAGCAGCTTAATGTTATTTTCTGCAATTTATCTCTGACATTAATTGTCCAATTTTTAAAAGTAAAATTATTTATTTTTCTGAATTTTGTATATCATTATCATGTCTTTTTCCCAGTTAATATGCAAACAAATAAGAGATAAAAGCACAAAGATTCAGACAGACCAATAAACAGATAATCAGGATCAATGCAGTTATTCACTGTTTATGCTATTGATTCTTCATCTTCCTCAATGTACCACGAGTTCAAAAACTATTATTAATTCCATTCTATATCTACCGATAGCATAATGTCCAAATAATTACAATTGGCTTACTCTGGGATAAAAAGAAAATATCCTTATACATATAATACTTTTCTTAAGATGCTCTTACTCAATCTCTTTGTTAAATTTGGATCACAGATCTATTACATTGTTGTCGTCGCCATCGTCATCATCATTATCATCATCATCATCATCATCATCATCATCATCATCATCATCATCATCATCATCATCATCATCATTCCCAGGCCTGAGCATTACTGTCTCAAGTCTTAGGACTCCAAGATTACAACATTTTCTTTCAACAAGATCCCTATCTATTGCAAGGTTAATCATTCACAGCTGAGTGGATTGGAACAGCATGAAATAGAAGTGTTTTGCTCAAATACAATGCACCATCTAGTCTGGAAATGGAAACCTTGATTTCGTGATCAGGAGTGCAACACCCTAACCACTTGGCCTCGATCTTTCACTATTACATTATGGTCCTTTCTTTTTCATCTTGCTTTTACAACCTTTGTCTCATTACTGATTTACATCACACTTCTGATGAATGCAAAGGTGTTCCTTTTTTACATATATATTTTTTTTCCTTTTTGTGTGAAGATAGTTGTGTTTCTATGTTTCTTTTGCTCTATGTGCTCAAAAAAGACAATGTTTCTTCAACATTTTTCATTCACTTCAAAAACATCAACAATGATTAATGAAAAAACTTTTTGTTTACAACTCAAATTTGTCTACCATCAGAATAATCCTGTTAGATCCTTGCTATTTACACTATCCACTCTATGTGTTATCAATAATGATTTTATTGCCCTTATAGGTGGTCAGAACATGATAACTAGCTATCGTGGACTACCAGCTTTCTTTATTGTTTGGTTTTAAGGAAGTAATAAATCATAAAGCCTCCAGTTTTAGACTTTCTGCAGCTGAAAGTCATCTGCTTCCCTGGCCTTCCTTTCTTTATTGTTGTCTTCAGAGTTACATTTCAGGTTGACTGAGATATGTTGACAACTCTCACAAATTCTTTCATGTTGTGACAGAAAAGAGATTATGTTTTTATCCTACAAGTGCCAGCTGCAATTAGGGAAGCTTGAAGATAATGAACAGAATGTATTTGACAGACAGAATGTATTTGATAGCAAAAGTGAATTCAAAGATACCATATTTGGGAATACAATGCTAGTAATAAAATTATCATTCACGAATCAGTAACTTCTGTGGTTTAACCCTTGTGTTTCATTGAACTAACCTGATCTCTTTTTCTTCTACTCATACTTATTACTGGTTTACAATTTGTCCTTATGATACACCTTTCACATAACATTACTGATTTTTCTCAAATGATATTTTTAATATTTATTTTTAAAATGTATTATATGAAATTAATACAAAGAATATATAATACAGGGGTGGACAAAAACAGGTATACAGTTACATAATATAAGTGGAATGTTCTCTTCATTTCTCTATTTCTTTTTTGGAATAAGAATTCTATGATTTTATGTTGTTTTTAGCTAATTCTTTCTATAATAAAATAATTTATTAGTAATTATAACTTTTATAACTGCATGGCTACTTTTGTCCACCCCTGTATATAATACATTTTATTTAGCTTACATGTCATTTTAGATGGTAAATATATTCCCTTTAGACTGAAATTTATACATAGCTAACCATTTGAAATTCAATGTTTTGTAAATGTAATCTTTCCTCTTACAGCATGCTACAGCTGGAGCACCTCAGCCTTACCGACAAGTCCTCCTCCAGCAGTACACCCACAGCTTCACCAAAGTCAGCACCTGTAACACCTACACATGACACTACTAATGGAGTTGATGTGGGCTACCGAGATGGTAACCAACGCAGCTTCTTCGAAGGGTTGCTTGGGTGTCTGCGTCCTGTGTGGACAATTATCGGGAAGGCAGCCGCTGCTGAATTTAAACAGCAAGGTAGACAACATTTCATTTTTTCTTTTTTTCTTTATTTCAATTATATTTTACAAAAGTTTTGAGTTCTTTCTGCTTTCTCCATCCAAAACTATTCTAAACTGCAATGAAAAACAAAACAAAAAAAATAAATAAAATAAGATTAAGATAAGTTTTAGTTTAAAGGCCGAGAAGTTGAATAATAATGAGATGAGTTAAGAGTGGATGTAGAACAAATTCAGATGGGATCTAAATATGTTGTGTAGTTTTCAAACTTTGTTTTATACATGTGGCCTGGCTCTCTGTTGATTATGATTATGAGCATTCCAGTTGATACAATCAACCAATTAGCCTGCTTGTGGAATTAACATGCAAATGGCTGAGCACTCCATGGACATGCATATCCTTAACATAGTTCTCAGGGAGATTCAGTGTGACACAGAACGTGACAAGGCCGGTCCTTTTGAATTACAGGTTCTGTTCATTTTTGCCAGCCAAGTGACATACACACATACACATATACCTATATGTGTGTGTGTGTGCATATGGGCTTTTTCCAGTTTCCTTTTGTCAAATACCCTCGTAAGGCATAGGTTGGTCCAGGAGATAATAGGAGACATTGCATAAGGTGCTATGCAATGGGAATGAACCTGAAACCACACGGTTGAGAAGTGTGGCCTCACAGTTGAGACCAAACAACCTTGTTTGTGCCCATACATACACATGTATAAATTTCTGTATCTGATGCAAAAGTTATGATAATCTTTCCTTTATCATGTGATGCAAACCACTGTTCAAATAAATAAACAAAAGGCAATATTAATATTCCCATAACATCTTTTTACAGTACTTATTAAAACATTTCTTCATAAAATTTGATTTAACAAATTATTTTTAACTGTTTATTGAACCATTTCATAATATCAAGAACTAAAGGAAATAATTTTAGTCTAAAAATCTTCTTAAGAAACTTTAATTTGATTTGTAAGTCATTAGAGTTTAATTAAGTTGTAACGTAAATTAAATTATGGAAGTCCATTTTCAGTCATTTATAAACAAAAAGGAATTATAGAAAAGGATGTTAATTCAATCTAAAATAATTAGATTCATCTAAAACTCAAGTCAGATGCTTTATTTTTCAATTAAAAGGGGGATCATTTTAGTACTGATAACTAATATAACAGCATTCCATACTCAGGAAAACAAATGCATTCAGATATATCCTTTTATACTGTAAGTTCAGATGTTAGCTCTTTGTTTTTAATTAACTATAGGTTTCATATACTTGAACAAAATACAAAATGTTTCTAGAGTTTAGTAAAAGTATATATTCACTAAACAAACAAAAACTCCACACAATGGATAATGTCATATAAATGTATGTGTGTATATATGTTTGTGTGTCTGTGTTTGTCCCCCACAACATCACTTGACAATCAATGCTGGTGTGTTTACGTCCCCGTAACTTAGCGGTTCGGCAGAAGAAAGCCAATAGAATAAGTACTAGGCATGCAAAGAATAAGTCCTGGGGTCGATTCGTTCAACTGAAGGTGGTGCTCCAGCATGGCCACATTCAAATGACTGAAACAAGTAAAAGATTAAAAGAATTTCTTATTAGTCTCCATCTCCTTCCTCATCATGTCAGACAATGGGGTAATATTGCTACTTGTAGCTTTAGGCTAGTCTTGTTCTGAAGGGACAGACCTTTGCTTTCTTGGTCATTTCCAAAGCTATGAAAACGATGTTCCTTTGCAAGCTTTCTAGCTGCATACTGCTAGCATTTAGGAAGATGAAGTGCAACATTTGCTTTTTATTTTTTTTCAGTGATTGTGTCTTTTTCTGCAGTTGAAGGAGACATGATTGATATGATCCTACCGATGAATATTCTTGAGTGTCTACTCACAAGTTAATGCTCCTCTTTCTTCTGTAACGCTACTGTGCATTTAATAGATTTTATTCTATAATACTTCTGTTTGGTCCCTCTTTGACACTAGAAGAAAAATAAACTTCAAAGTTTATTATTTTCAAGCCATATTTTACTAATAAAATTCTCATTTCTCTTGAAATAAATTAATAATACAGAACAAAAATAAATTGAAAGTTAAAAATTAATCAATATCGAAAACACATGTCATGTAATTTGAATTGTTTGTTTTAGATGACTGGGAAACTCCATTTGAGAATATCACTGATCTTCAATGGCTTGGCAGTGGAGCCCAAGGGGCTGTGTTTTTGGGCAAACTCAATTCAGAAGAAGTTGCTGTTAAAAAAGTCAGAGATGTTAAAGAAACAGACATTAAAAATCTACGGAAATTAAATCATCCTAATATTATTTCGTTTAAGTAAGTTTTTTCTTCTTTACTCTTTAATAATTATATATTTTATTTATTTATTTTTTTTAATTAAGCCTGGCCACTTTGTTTTCTGTGTTATTATGAAGAATTGTTTACTTTCGCTTCTTGAAATTTCTAAATGCTTTGAAACTGTCTGGTCGTTAATTTTGATTGGAGCCAAATGACATTTGCGAAAGACATGAATGTTACAATTTTTTCCTTTCCTGTAAACATGAATGTGTGTGTCTAAACTATGATAATTATGAAAAATTATTTTTAGTGTAATATATATTAATAACAGCATCAGCGCCAAGCAGTGATTAAGAATAAACAAACTTTAGGTTCATTAAATGTGGGATATTTTAAATTCTAACGGTAACTTCACTGTAGTTACTGTGGAGAAAGAAATTCTCTCTTATGATAAAAGCTGTAAAAATACCATATCTGCTCAGTGCTTCCATCTAGCAGATTCCCAGATGGCATTTTCTGTCTTTTAGCCTTAGTAAGTGGGAAATACTGAAGAGAGATAACCATTGGCAGATTCAATGCTGTAGCTTTACCAAAAAAGCAGTTAACATCAGTGACTGAGTTGCACTAGTGGACTGCCTGGATGGAATAAAAATAAGATCTCTCTCTCTCTCTCTCTCTCTATATATATATATATATATATATATATATATATATATATATATATATATATATAGCTTGTCAGAAAATGTATACTGAATGGATGAATACATTAAAATAGCTGATGATGCCTACTTTCCTGAACCTCTTTTGAAGCAAATTTATTTTACATTGATGACTTAAAAGCCAACCTAGAAAAGTGGCAAAGGACGAACAGCTCTATCAGTTCAAGAGAGCCCTACTTTATTATTTATAGTATGATAAAGATAGGAATGATGATTGTGATATTTCTTTATTTACCATAGACACACATACAATCAAGTAAAACCAACATTGCAATGAGAGAAACAAAATTTTACTATTGTAGTAAAACAAAATGGAGTCATCAGCCAAGTTAATTTCAAAAGCAAAATAAACAAGATTGTGATCTTTATGAATGTCCCCAAGGATAAAGAAAGTTTAAGCAAAGAGAAGCAGTTACAATTGTTGAACGAAACTAGGTTGAGGAATCATTTCACTAAGAATTTATCACCTTCTCTAAAGAGCTTCCTCTCATAAAATACTATTTTGTTGTATATTCTAAAAGTAAACACTTTGGAGCAATTCTTTATCTCGAGAATGTCATAAAAACATTGTTACATTAAAAAAAAAAAATGATTAATATTTTTGCAAATGTTTGAATTTTTTTATCAGCTCAAAAGATTTTATTATTGTGATTTGACATTATTTGTCTTATTCATATATATATTTTTTTATTTTTCATTACAGAGGAGTTTGTACCCAAGCACCATGTTTCTGTATTATAATGGAGTACTGTCCTTATGGGCAACTTTATGAAATTCTACGTGATGGAAAAGAAATTCCCCCAGCACTTATTTTAGATTGGTCTAAGCAAATTGCAAGTGGCATGAATTACCTTCATTCTCATAAAATCATCCACAGAGATTTAAAGTCACCCAAGTAGGTTTAAATTAATAATTCTTTCAAATTTCTTTCTTTACTCTTTTACTTTATTCTTATATTTAAAAAATTTCATCGAGATTTTTCAAATTTTGCTTGTAATAACAGATACAGAACTTTTAACATTATCCATCCATAGGTGCAGCTATGGCTGTGTGGTTAAAAAGCTTGCTTTGCAACCACATGGTTTCAGGTTCAGTCCCATGTAGTGGCACCTACAGCTAGTGTCTTCTACTATGGCTCCAAACCAACCAATGCCTTGCGAGTGAATTTGGTAGATGAAAACTGTGTGGAAGCCCATTATGTGTGTGTGTTGTGTGCCTGTTTATCTGTGTTTGCCCCATACACGCATACACACTCTACTTGGCAATTGGTGTTGGTTTGTTTAAGTTTCTGTAACTTAATGGTTTAGCAGAAGAACCCAACAGATTAAGTACCAACGTAAAGGATGACTTGTTTGAATTAAAACCTTTCAAGGTGGTGCCCCAGAATGGCTGTGGTCCAATGACTGAAACAAGAAAAAGATAAAAGGAGGATAATACATAAAAATAATTTAGAAATATTCTTTTTGCTTGTTCTTGATTATTTGAATTTGCCTGTTATTATCAAAGTAAATGTGTATATTTTATTTATTTATTTCAGTGTTCTTGTTGCAAAGAATGATGTTGTGAAAATCTCAGATTTTGGAACCAGCCGAGAATGGAATGAGAAAAGTACAAAAATGTCCTTTGCAGGCACTGTTGCTTGGATGGCCCCTGAGGTTATAAGAAATGAGCCTTGTTCAGAGAAAGTTGATATTTGGTCAGTAGGTTTTGAAGTTGTGAAGTATATATATATATATAGACATATCATCATCATCATCATCATCGTTTAATATCTGCTTTCATATGCTGGCATAGGTTGGATGGTTTGATTAAGAGCTGGTGAGCCAGGAGGCTGCACCAAGCTTCAATCCAATCTGGCAGTGTTTCTACAGCTGGATGCCCTTCCTAATGCCAACCACTCATAGAGTGTAGTGGGTGCTTTTTACTCTCCACCAGCACAGGGCAAGTCAGGTGGCACTGGCATCGACCATGCTTGAATGGTGCTTTTTACGTGTCACTGGCACAGGTGCCAATCAGGCGGTACTGGCATAGGCCATGGTTACGGTCTCATATATATATATATATATATATATATATATATATATAAAATGCATATATAATATATGTATGTATACACATGAAGGCATGTCACCTAGTACTTAGATTGTTGGACTCATAATCATATGGTTACATGTTTCCATCCGAAAGTTACATCCTTTCACATTTTCCCTATCTATTCAGCTGAAAAATGAGCATGGCTGAGTACCAGTGCAGCCCTTTCTTCCTCTAGCTATCACATTGTTGATATTCTGCTGGGTCAAGGGTTCAAGGGTCCAAGGGCCACAAGCATGTCTGTGTATGCTCATAAATGCATAGGCCCCTAAGACAATGAGTATGGTACATGCTACCCAAGTCAAACTCACAAAAATAAGGGTGACAGTGATTTTTAATTTTTAGCCTGCTAACATTTGATGGATTATCTGATGAAGGCTAGAATGCCAAAATTTCAAAATCTCTATCATCTCCTCTCGTAAAAGTTTAATAAACAGGAGCTCTATTAAAACATATTGAGTAATTTTTCTGTTCAATATTAAATGGTTTTTATATATAAGTTGGTAATAAAAACAAATATTAATGAATATTCTTGTTTTGTAAATGATTTTCTCAAATATTAACTTCGTGAATATGCTATACTTTGAAAAGTGACATATTTTACCTGTACTTTTCTATTTGTGAGTGTGTTTATGTGAAAGCGCATGGCCTAGTGGTCAGGGTGTTGCACTTACAATCTACCAATTGTGGGTTCAGTTCCCAGACCGAGCGGTACATTGTGTTCTTGGGCAGAAATACTCCATTTAACATTGCTCCAGCTGTCAATAGGAAACCCTTTGATGGACTAGCCTTCCAGTCATGCAGAATATTGGCCTCCTTGTTTAGCCAGCAGGGTGGCATCATCCAAAAGCTAAAATGATGCAAAGCACACTGTGGCCAGCGATATATAACAACATCTGATAATCTAGACTATCACATGATGTGGGTAGATGGGTGGCTGCATGTATGTGCACAAGGGTATATGAAATATCTTTAATGAAATCAATTGAAAGACGTTATTTGTATATTAATGTGTCTTACGTTCTCTGTACCTCAGGTCATTTGGTGTTGTTTTATGGGAGTTACTGACTGGAGAAATTCCCTACAGAGATGTTGATTCCTCTGCAATTATTTGGGGAGTCGGGAGCAACAGCTTGCATTTACCTGTGCCATCTACTTGTCCAGAAGGTTTCCAACAATTATTGAAACAGTGTTGGTAAGTTTTTTAAAAATATTTCTAAATATCATACGTGTTTAATTTTGGGTAAGTTTTCAGATTTGATTTTTATTTAGCTATTGTTACTGTTGATATTCGTGTAAATTGTTCTATTAAGCTGTATTTAAGCAACAATATGGCTGCTGGGAAAACACATAATAATCATAAATTTTTACTAGCAATACTGTTCAAAATTTTCTGTGCTTTCTATATATATATATATATATATATATATATATATAGAGAGAGAGAGAGAGAGAGAGAGAGAGATGTATGTGTGTCTGCATGTATATGTTTGTATGTGTGCATATGTGTTTTGTGTAAATGTATCCCACCACACATGCGCAATAAAGCCCTTATTACTCAAGGTTAACCTTGCATCAGCCCCTGTATGTGAAAGTCTGAGAAATATTTTTTTGTGGAAAATTGGTTGTTGTTCACATTTTCAAACGTCCCCTCTTCCATACCTCTCATGTTATCCAAGGAAAAAGCCATTGACTTGGGCTGGAACAACTTAATACTTGTGTCATTCCAGGGGTTGCTGTCAAATGCAAAGAGCCAGTGTAGATAACACAAGGCACCTTTCCTCTTGCTCTAATAGTTCCACCAATTCACTACCCTAGATTGGTACTTTTGTATTGACCCCAAAAGGATGAAAGGCAAAGTTGACTACAGCTAGGTTTGAAGTCAAATCACAGAGAGTTAGAATAAATATCAAAAAGCATTCTATTTAATTCTCTAATGATTCAACCAATTTAACATACATGTTGTTTTGTAAGTTACTCGGTGATCTCATTAGTGCCATGTAAAAGGCACCCAGCATATGTTGTAAAGTGGTTGGCATTAGGAAAGGCATCCAGCCATAGAAACCATATCAAAGCTAACAGTAGAGCTTGGTACAGCTCACCAGATCCTGTCAAACTGTCCAACCCATGCCAGCATGGGGAATGGATTTTGATGATAATTATCATGATGACTTATGTTTAACAATCAAATAAATATCTTAGTGCTGAATGAAATAACTTTTTTCTGATGCAGTAATATTAATTTTGATTTTAATTTAAAATTTTTTTTTAACTTCAATAAATTACAGGAAAGCCAAGGCTCGTAACCGTATGTCTTTCCGGCAAATTTTGATGCATCTAGAAATTGCCTCACCAGAACTGTTGAATTTTAATAGAGATGATTTCAAAGAAGCTCAGGTAAGAACAATTAATCATTAAATTGCTACATTTTACCCTAACAATATTCATAATAATAATTGGAATTTACAAAAAAAACAAAAGATGAAGACAGATGTATAAACAACAAACAGGTGTATTAGTTTAACTCTCGGGAAGGTGAGAAAGTCTTTTACGTTTTGAGTCTATGCTCTTCAACAGAAAGGAACACGAGAAAATAAACAGAAAAGCTTCAGCGACTGGCACAAGGCCAGCAATTTTTGGGGAGAAGTAAGTCGATTACATTGATCCCAGAGTTCAACTAGTAGTTATCTTATCAACCCTGAAAGAATGAAAGGCAAAGTTGATCTCAGCAGAATTTGAACTCAAAATGTGAAGACGGACAAAATGCCATGAAAAATTTTGCCACTTGCCACTTTAATATTCATAATCCTTTCTACTATAGGCACAAGGCCTGAAATTTTGGTGGAGGGAACTAGTCGATTACATCGACCCCAGTGCTTAACTGATACTTATATCAACCCTGAAAAGATGAAAGGCAAAGTCAACCTCAGTGGAATTTGATCTCAGAACGTAACGACGGATGAAATGCTGCTAAGCATTTTGTCAGGCATGCTAATGATTCTGCCAGCTTGCCACTGTACCCTTGATATTCATAATAATAATAATAATAATAATAATAATAATAATAATAATAATAATAATAATAATAATAATAATAATTTAATTCAAATTACAATGAACGTAAACAAACAAACAAAGTTTGCTTTAGAGGCATTGAGATGTCTTAGAAAGTTAAAGAAGTGATTTTTAAATTCTCAAACGCAGGATAATGCAATGAGACTGCTGTTAGTTTGTTTACATTTAAATAACTGTATGTTTGTTGATATTGTGTTTACACAGACCATATCATATTTGTTTTGTCTACAGATATTCTGGAGAGAAGAAATAGCTGAGCAACTACAAAAGTTCCGCAGTAAAGGGTCACATATACCTCAACTTGAGGAAGATTTAGTTCGACGGCGGAAAGAAGAATTAAGGTAAGTGATTGCATATTTTATACTTGTATATAGTTTTGGTTTCAAATTAGATTTGACTAAAGATGATAGAAATGAATTTCAATAAAATTTATCCCCTTGTGCTATTTCTTCAAGAGTTTCAAAAATGATTATCACTTGAGGAAGGTAAAAGTAGAAGGGGAAGGGTGCTTGCCTTGTAGTGTCTTTATCAAAAGGCCGTCGCCAGTACCCACCTGACTGGCCCTTGTGCTGGTGGCGCATAAAAGTACCCATTACACTCTCGGAGTGATTGGCGTTAGGAAGGGCATCCAGCTGTAGAAACTCTGCCGAATCAGATTGGAGCCTGGTGTCGCCTCCTGGTCCACCAGTCCTCAGTCAAATCGTCCAACCCATGCTAGCATGGAAAGTGGACGTTAAACGATGACGATGATGATGATGATGAGATGGGAGTGGTAAAACTGGTGAGGTTAAATGGACCTACACTAAGTATACTTTTCTAAGTAGTAGAAAAGAAACAGGAAGAGGACACTTCTGATGCCTTGGAGACGGTGTCTTCAGTGTCTTGGGCCCATGTAGCTAATAAAAGAAGTCATCCTCATTCATCATCATCATCCACATCCTCCTCATCATTATCATTTGTTTTACTGTGATTGGATGTGCTGTGCTTCAGTCTCAGTATTGTGGATTTTTACCAAATGAAATTGCATATATATATATATATATATATATATATATATATTAGCTGGTAAATTTTTATCTGTGATACAAAAATTTCTACTGCATTAAATTAATAACATGGCTTTGCAATGCAGAAATCTTCTCCTTCTATAAAAATACAAACAAATATGAGCACATTGGATCAGATATGAACATCATAGAATCAATTCTCCATCGCCTAGAAATCCTAATTTTTATTATACCATGTAGGAAAAACTACATGAAAACATTTAAATGTGTTTACGTCTAAAATACACTAACAATCTAGCTAACATCTATAACAAGAGTGACAGAAACTATATTCAACATTCAAACATACCAGCAAGTAAAAATAAGCAAATAGCTTACCATATGAAATAAGATATAGATCTATCTCTTTATAACATTTATGTAGTAATTATCTGTCTTCTCTTAGCAGTAATTTCATTAATTAAATTATTATGTCTTCAGATTTTCTGAAAACATGATTATCTATTAGTGAGGATAAAGAATACTGTGTATATTAACACTCTGGATTTTCAAATTCAAAAGCCTTACTTCATAAAATTTGAATCTTGGAAACTATTTTTTTTTTTTTTCATTCTGAGGGTATTTTATTATAACAATTTTGTTAGGCTGCAGAGTAGGGAGTGATAAATAAGCATGGAAGAGAGGAATGAGTACAGCTAATGATCAATTTAGGCTGCAGATCTGTAACAGAGATAAATGTGAGCAGAGAAGCTGACTCTCTGAGAATTGTAGAAGAGGATATATTTTAACTAGTGTGTTTATAACGAAGCGTCGAATACAGTTAGAAAATATAGTAAAGCATCAGCTAGTTTTAGTCTATAGCCAGTCAAGAGAAATTAATGTTTATCAGAAAATAGCATTTTCATCAAACAGTCTTGAATATGTTTTGCATGGAGGATACACTTTCTTAGATAGCTTTCTAGTACAGGGTGCATTATGAATTTTATAAAGGCTGAAGAATTATCTGGAGGTGAATGAAATGATAATAGAATTACACCAAATTAGAGTGGTGGCTGTTGTGATTGAGCACCAAGGCAAGAATGCTGATGTCATAGAATCATTTAGTATGTCATCATCATCTTTGTTTAACGTCTGCTTTCCATGCTAGCATGGGTTGGACGATTTGACTGAGGACTGGCGAACTGGATGGCCGCACCAGGCTCCAATCTGATCTGGCAGAGTTTCTACAGTTGGATGCCCTTCCTAACGCCAACCACTCCAAGAGTGTAGTGGGTGCTTTTACGTGCCACCAGCACAAGGGCCAGTTAGGCGGTACTGGCAATGGCCACACTCAAAATGGCCTTTGCCAAATATTTTAATTAAACTAGGTAAACAGGGAACTGGAAGAGTATAACTGCTGTTTGAAAGTATGGTGTTGCATGTAATAAAAATTAGAAATAGTAGCAGAAATAATCTTATTGAAACACTTGTGTAGTAGAAATGATCCATTGCCTAATTAAATACAACCACCTGCTCCATTCAGTAGCTTTAGAGGAGTTGACACTTGCAAGCACTTAGACCAAATCTCTTGTCTGAAAATAATTTTATACCTTTTCTACCATTAACTTTGGAGGACCTGAAATAAAAAAAAGATTAAAAAAGTTAAAAACTGATGTATCATCAAGGGAATTTTAAATGTTATCTTTTGCTCAGTATTTACTTGTGAAGTTTTGCACAGTGATCTTCAATATCACGACAATTGCATTGCATATATGTGTGTGTATATATATATATATATATATATATATAGTATTTTGAACTCATTGTGATTTATAATTTATTGATGTTTGAACTCCTGAAACCCAGAATTAAAAATTTACATATCTCTAGCATAAAAGTAATGACTGTATGAATAATGATATTTCAAATGAGATAATGAACAATGATTTATGAATGATTGCAATTTTCCTGACATAGAGACAGCAATTACAGCAAAGCATATTGACATGGTCATTGAAATTCAGCAATGGTCTTTATATAGACATCAAAATACGTTACAGTTGTGGTTGCTATTTAGCTCCAGGTCTGCCCTGATTGAACAGAGCTGTGATCAAAGGTTTTTCCAACTGTGACCATCACATCTTTCTTTTGCTATATCTGCAACTATACTGCCCAATGTATTGTTCTTCACAGCGTTAATGTCTTAACTGCTAAGTCAAAACCAGGAACTTTGTTTTTAATATGTACACCATAAGTAAGTACTGTCTCAAGTCCTAGGGCCCATAGGACTAGTTATTTGGTTTCGATGGTGTATAAGTGACCAGGATCCCAACATTTGCCCCTGAATGGGACACCAGTTCTTCACAGGATGTTCCTTTACAGCTGAGTGGACTGAAGCAATATGAAATGAAGTGTTTTGCTCAAGAACACTATGTATTGCCTAGTCCAGGAATTGAAACCATGATCTTGTGAACATGAGTGCAACACCCTAACCACTAGGCCATACACCTCCATTTATGTATGTTATATAAGTTAATATGTCAGAAACCATCCCTCTCCAATATCAGGAATGAGCTGAGTATATGAGGATGGGACTAAACAGCAACAATCGCAACATAAATATATTATTGCTCCAAAACAAAGCTATGGAAGACTAGAATGGTTTATGCAGTTGTTATTGAGTGTGTTATTGATTAGATATAACACTGTTCTGTGGTTCTGAGATAGAACAGTATCAAGAATTTAGGCAGACATTTTTAAGTATTGATTCTTATTTTAGTATTAAAACATTCCCTGGATCACATTGCTGAGAAGTTTTTGATGCAAAATATATTTCATAAAATCATGAAAAGTTTTCTGTGATTTATTGCAATATATGATGTCTTTTATGATATATATTCTTTTCTATAATTAAAATATACATAACTATTTTTATCTTTGAGATTTTCAAGTTGGTAGAGAAATTTGATATTTCAACCTGACTTCCTACTGACATCTATTATTATATAGTTTAGAAGGCGTGTGGCTTAGTGGTTAGGGCATTCAGCTCATGATCGTAAGGTCGTGAGTTCGATTCCTGGTGACGCGTTGTGTCCTTGAGCAAGACACTTTATTTCATATTACTCCAGTCCACTCAGCTGGCAAAAATGAGCTGTACCTGTATTTCAAAAGGGGCCGGCCTTATCATGCTATGTGTCACGCTGAATCTCCCTGAGAACTACGTTAAGGGTACACGTGTCTGTGGATTGCTCAGTCACTTGCACGTTAATTTCACGAGCAGGCTGTTCCGTTGATCAGATCAACTGGAACTCTCGTCATCGTAACCGACAGAGTGCTCCTATCTACCTATCCTAGATAGCTTAGAAATCAATTACAACAATTGGATCAAAATATTATTTTAAAATATGTTAATAATAATAACATGCCATAACTGTTTGGGACACTACTGGTACACCACTAAAATCTCTGTTTCCATGTTGTGAGAAATCTCTAGTTTGTTTTATCTGGGCCCATGAAACGATATAGGATCAGATTTGAAGTTAACGAAGCATTCTTAATTATACAGTATCACTCATGCTTATGTTAACTAACTGTACTGTTCCATTTTACTTATTTATAGTTCCGTGAACTAATACATTAGAATTTAAGTGATTTTGTTAGGACACAGCAGGGAACTGGTGACAGAATATGAATTGTTAACTCATTGGTTGTTAGGATGACATTCTCTAGACACACCCAACTGCAACTCACAAACCTTTTGTGATTATGTTATGGATTACACAGTCTCTGTGTTTTACTGAATTTTGAAAATAATCATTAAGATAGTGAATTGAAAGAACTTATTGGAACATTGGATTATATACTTTGTTGGCATTTGTTCCAGTTCTTTGTGCTCTGAGTTCAAATCCCATCAAAGTCAGCTTATTTTTTTTTTTTTGTCATTTTGGGGATTGACAATTAAAGTACCAGTCCAAGACATAGTTTGATGGAAATATTAAAGCATAGAACAGGATGACTTGCAAAGTATATTTTGGCTTTGTACAGTCTGAGATCTAAATCCTGCCTAGGATACAATTGTAGTGAAGAAATCTCGTCTGAGTGTACTAAGGAAATAAAACAAAAGTATCAATGTCTAGTGTCTTCATTATTTGAGTGAAGACAATCACAAAGATCACAAAGCATTCAGTAGATAATTATGATGATGATGATGATGATGATGATGATGGGCAGTAGATTTAAGGAGATTGAGAAAACAACTAAATGTTATTTGGAAGGTTTTAATTTAAGTATAAACACCAATGCCAGCCTGTCCAACCCATGCCAGCCTGTCCAACCCATGCCAGCCTGTCCAACCCATGCCAGCATGGAAAACGGATGTTAAACAATGATGATGATTTTAAAATTGGAAGATTTGCATCATAAAACCAGAGGTGATCTCATGTCGTCACCTCAAAAGGAATAACCAACAGGCTCATAGCTTAATGGCTTATTTTATCAAACAAGGTCTTTGGCGTATACATTATTGAAAACCATTTTGTTTATAGTACTTTTCATTGTCTAAAGGTTATTTTTAAAACGAACATAACGAGCTTGCTCAGTTTATTTACTAGAAACTGAATTTCACTCATTCTCACAAATTTATAATGGCTTGGGTCATCTCTAAATCTTTTATTTGCATTTTAAAATTGTTACACTTTTGTGTTTATAGTCTTTCCATGTATCCTCCTGTGATGCACCTGAATACATCCACAGTGATGTTTCCTGAAATCATCAGGTGTTTGGGGTATTTCAACATCAAACACCTTCACTCAGGTAACCTAGCTGGTGTTGTTTAAGCCTCCAGCTTGTGTCCTGTTAGGACTACTCCTGGTAGAGCTTCCCCTTCCAGGGCTTGTATCTCCTGATTCACTGCAACCTCGAAGCAACCTGCACTGCCCCCACAGTCAACCTGATGGCCTTCTGCTCTCTGGCCCCTATGATGTCAAGCATTATAAGCTATCTTATAAAAAGTAAAAAAAAAAACAACCCAAATTGGATACATTATATTCTGTACAACATGTTAGAGTAAACTAATCACTAAGCTGATTTTGTAGTATTGTTTTCTTATCCCCAGATTAGATACCTATATTTTTTTCAAGGCATGCATCTTAAAAATATCTTGGAAAGTAATATAGGAAATAGCCTTTAACTAATGAGAAAATCTGGAAATTATTGATGAAAAGCTTAGCTCAGCACAACTAATAAACTAATTTAAGTGTCCTAAGAGATGAAAAAGAAATTCAATAGACAGTAATTCAAAACGTGTTGGCCTTTAGCTTTAGTTTTTAAGCAGTTTGAAAGGTTATAATAAATTTATGACTTATTTTGTTTTGGTTTCTTTTTGTTTATTTATTATTATTATTATTATTTTTTGCAATGATAATATTTATAAAGAACACTGATGAACTAAATTGATATCGTCTTGATACTTGAAAATTAATGTCAGTTGTAATACTTGATAAATTTATGTTGGCTGTGTTGTATTGGAGCAGCAATATCAAATAAATATTTTCTAGTCTGTGTATTTTTTTTTTTTTTAAATAATGTTGTTTGTGAAGACAATTCTCATTTGTGAAGAGAATATTCAAATATGCCATAATTTATTGAATTATTCCTTCAACATAGCAATGCTTTTTCATCACAGGCAATCAATTCAAATAATAGTCAGTTTTAAAGCAAATTATCTGCATACCTTTAGGAATCATTTATCAGTTTTGGCTGCATGGTGTAGTTTTATAAGAAATAGGCTACTGGCATGGTATAATTGAAGTACAACAAGCTAGTTTGAAAAGGTTTTGTTTTTTTTATTATCTACTTTTATGTTTTTATCATTGAAAGTAATTGAAAATTCTCGGCTCTTAAATCATTGTCTTACTATGTGTGGTTTCAGCACGAACGAAACTATCACATGCTAGTTAAAATGGCTGCAGTCACATGTTGGATTTTTATATCTAATATCATGTGCTGTCTTTTTCTTAATATTGACTAAACTGAAATGACACACCTTGATTACCACAGACTATTATGTTCAATTGGAAATATTTAATTCAGTTATATCGTTTTCCATAAACACAGTTTCTGACAGGAGAGAAGAATAAAGAAAATATATTAATTCATTTTTGTCATTTGAAATTGTTTCAATTTACTGTTTTATTTTTAACACATGTAAAAATAGTCTTACAATGGCAATTACTTATAATCGAATGATATTTTGAAATCTTACTTTGAAAAAAAAGTAAAATTGTGAATGATAGCAGCTGTAAATATATGTGAAGTGAGAAATACGTGATGGTGGTAGTGGCGGTAGTGGCAGCCACAGCGGTGGTGGGGGTGGCAGTGGTGGCAGTGGCAGCCATGGCTGTAGTGGTGGTGGTGGTGGTAGTGGTGGTGGTAGTGGTGATGGTGGTGACAGTAGAATTACTAGTAGTAGAGGTTATTATTGTGAGTGATGTTGAAGTGGTGGGGTAATTGTAATGATAGTCATTCTGATGATTGCTTTGGTGGTGGTGGTGGGGTGGGGTTGGTTGGGGACTGGTGATTGGGGCTGGTGGGTGGTTGGGTTTGTTGATGGATGGTGTTGATAGTAGTGGTGGTAATATTGGTGGGCTTGATCATGATAATAATAACAACAATGATGATGATGATGATGATGATGATGATGATGATGATGATGATGATGATGATAATAATAATAATAATGTTTATGCTGATTCTAACAATTCGTTTCCTCTAAAATTACAAGTCAGAAGAAATTACCATTATCAACAGTCAGAAACAATCAAATTTCAAGCAGATTTTATTATTATATGTTGATGAAAAATTATTTTATTGTGAAGATATATGCAGTCTCAATACGGCATGTACAAATTGCTCTGTTTTCCTATACACCGTCTGTCCATCTGTTTATTGCCTGCTCCAAATGTAGCTGCTTAGAGTTAGACAGCAGTAGCAGCAGTAGCATTCATAGCTATTTCTCATTTCACAAATTAAAAGCAATAAAGGAAAACAATTTACTTTCCATTTCTGTTTTTATTTTATACATATTCCCCCCCCCCCCCATCCATTTACTCTCAGTGATATAAACACGGGAGGCCTTCTAAGACATTCATTTCAGATAATTCTTAGTTGTCATTTCAGAAGTAAGTCCAGCATCAAATTCCTTCACCCCTGCTTCATATGTCAAGCATCCTAGCTTGCTGGGCTGCAGTTACTACTCTCTAACGTAGCAGATCAATACATTTTTGCTTCTACCAATAGGTTGATCATTCAGACTTCAAGTACAAACAAGCTATCTTTTCTTACTTCCTCTTTCTGTAATGTAGGATTATCAGACAGCTCTCAGCCTGTTGTAACTTTTTGTTTCATACAATTATAATCAACTCTATATAACCACACACTGAGAAATAATCGTGCTTTATAAAATAAATCTCATTATTATTCTTTATTTGTATGTCAGCTAGATTCCTAACAAAATGTATTACACTGTATATTTAGCTCTGTTATTCTAAACATACGTATACAAGGAAAATGCATTTGCTATAGACACTCTTATTTAAGATTCTAGTTATCTTAATATGTGACTTATTTGTCACACCCAGACCCATAAATATCTGTGTGTGTGTGTGTGTGTGTGTGTGTGTGTGTGTGTGTGTGTGTGTAAAGATAAAGGAAACTAGTTAGAGAATTAATATTTTAAATTATCATTTAGCTTTAATCAGTCTTCTATATTACACCTGAGTTTTAAGAAATAAATGCATTTGCTTTTTATGAGTGTGTTTGTATGCATACATACATACATGTATGAATGTATGTATCTATGTACCTGTATGCATGTATGTTTTTGCATGCATGCATGTATGTTTATATGTATGTAAGCATACATGTATGCATGCATGCATGTATGTATCTATGTATGTATGTTTGTATTTATATATTGTTTATATGCAAATCTGCATGCACCTATGTTTATGTTTATGTGTGTATATATGTATGTATTTATATATATGTATGTATGCGTGTGTGTGTGTGTGTGTGCTTATGTATGTATTTATGTTGATAATGTTAAGTTTATAAAACAACAAAAAACTTTTTTTTACAAATGTTTATGCACATTATATTTCCTTTCTTTAGTTTATCCTGTTAACCAAAGCCTATTATTGCTCCAGTTTGTTAAGCAAACACATACCCAGTCCTGTTTTCTTTCAAATCATTTTCTCCTCTGAAAACTATTTATAACCCCCCACCCCACCAATGCCACCGCCGACCAATCCTATCGAAGATCATGACATTCATTTTTATAGTATCTGCCATAATCATTATTCATGAAGCTATCATTTTGTTATAAAGGGAAATATTACTGACCGAGGTATTTGCATTGTGTTGAACAGAACAGTCTTTTTATTTATTTATTTATTTATTTATTTATTTAGATATGGGGACAAAAGAGAGACAGTTTTTGTGTTTGAGATTGGTTAAGTGCAAATATTTACATTTTAAATCCTAGCAGGCCACATCCCTAGAGACAATAGGAAGCACAGTAAATATATAATAATCAAATCAACCTCTATAACAGTCAATGATGAAGAGAACATCTGCGATTGTTGTTGTTGTTGTTACTGCTGTTTGTGCACACTGGTCATCTCATAAAATATTGATTTCATTAAGAATTGTGTCCATTCAATAACAACCCTGTATACAATGTGTAAGTCACAACTTCATTCTATACAAACATCTGCATAGAAATAAAATCGGATACACTAATGATATTTAAAAACTAATTATAAATAATAATAATAATAATAATAATAATAATCTTTTTTTTTTTAAACTTTGTAAATACATACAACAAACTATTTTATAAATTAAAATACACTTTTTATTGAATACCAGAATAGGAGCAGTGAAATAAATCGATAGTCTGAAAATTTTTACACTTTTTTTAAAATATAGTGACACTTTTTATATATAGTCTTTGATAAAGTCAAAAATTAAATTAAATATTCATTTATCATATAGTTCTTCTAAATGTCTATATATACATGAGGACAAGTGAATCATTCTGAACTAAAACAAGAGAGTCTAGTCATTTTCGATATTGATCAATTCTAATTTTGTTACTAAATATAACATAAGGACAAAGAAAAGAAAAACAAAGAGGGAAGGTTCAAAACCTCCTTGTTCTTTTATCATAGTAAAACATTGTCTTCAGTATCAATTAACAACATCTAATGAATACTTATTATAATATTGAATAGCAATAATTGGTGGTGGTGGAGGTGGTGGTGGTGTTGGATGTTGTTGGGAGATATGTTCTATAATAATGGTAATGGTTCTTGTTTCATCCCAAGACATTCCTTCTATGAACATCCAGATTTTATTTAAAGTTTTCTTTAGGATTACCTTATGCAATATCTCCTTCCTTTTTTTGTTTTCTGGTTTTTTTTAATGTAGTAGAGTATGATTTTAGGGGCATTTAGCTGTAATTTCTTGCAGGATGAGGGGTTACATATAGGCTCTTCATTGGCCTCTTTGACTACATCATTCCCTCTGGAGAATGATGTTAAAAACAATGTCACTGAGTAGAAAGTAGGGGTGATGAAGGTGGGCTTGTTTGATGGTGCCACATGAAAAGCATTGCTGGTGGTGCCACATGAAAAGCACTGCTGATGGTGCCACATGAAAAGCACTGCTGATGGTACCGCATGAAAAGCACTGCTGATGGTACCACATGAAAAGCACTGCTGATGGTACCACATGAAAAGCACTGCTGATGGTGCCACATGAAAAGCACTGCTGATGGTGCCACATGAAAAGCACTACTGATGGTGCCACATGAAAAGCACTGCTGATGGTACCACATGAAAAGCACTGCTGATGGTGCCACATGAAAAGCACTGCTGATGGTGCCACATGAAAAGCACTGCTGATGGTTCCACATAAAAGCACTGGTACTGGTGCCACATAAAAAGCACTGCTGACGGTGCCACATGATCGGTACCTAGTACACTCTGTAAATTGGTTGGCATTAGGAAGGACAACCAGCTGTAGAAACCAAGCCAAAACAGACTATGGAACCTGGTGCGGCTCCTGGTCTTGCCAGCTCCTGTCAAACCATCCAACTCATGCCAGCATGGAAAACAGACATTAAATATAGATGATAATGGTGATATTTACAGGTGGTGGTTATGTGTTGGTAGTAAAAGTGGTGGTGGTTATGAATTGATAATGTTAAGAATGATTGATTATCATGGTGGTAGCAGTGGAAATGATGAGGAAGAGGAGGAGGAGAATACTGACAATGACGACAATGATGAGAATGATGACAATGACAACAACAAAGACAATGACAGTGATGATGATGATGATGATGCCAACGACAAAGATGGCAATGATGATGATGATGATGATTCAGTGAATAAAACTTCAGAAAATGTAAAACTCTTTATGCAAAAATAACTTCTACTTTTTGGGAGATTAAGGGGCAATCTATCTGCAGCTTAGCAAGCATAAAATTATAGTCGTATATTTTAGTGGTGTCTTTCTGCAACATTTGGTTCTTGTTCCAGCAAATGAACTCAATCCATTCTTGGTTGGCTGCTCTACATCCATAAGCACATTGTCTCCAGACTGAGTAGCGACTCTAGTATTTTCCCCTCTATCATAATGAGACGAAATGAAAATAACCATTTTCCGTTTTATGTTTCTAGTTCAGTGTGTGTGTATGTGTGTGTTAATTTTGTTTTATTTTTTTATGGCATTCCAAGAAATGTTGCTAATAAACAAGAATCCTTAATAGCAACTAAACTAAACTCCTATTTAATTCTTGTAATTATTCAGTTGAAAATTAACTTCCTTTTGATCAATAAAACTCAACAATTTATTGTTCATTATCCTGATGAATGTAGTCGAGTATTCAGCAATTTCCTTCATTGTAAATACTACCTTGAATACACCTAACTACAAACAAAGAAATTCAGTTGAAGGAGATTTAAAAATTTTTTTACGTTTTTTTTTTTTGTCATTGAAAAACTGCTATAAACCTCAACACTTGACCTATATTATTAATATTTATTCAACCAGTTTTAAATATTTGTTTTACTATTTGTAAATGCAGAATATCTCTGATCTCCACAGACTCTACCGTTCTACTATATTAATATGGATGTATAAGTTCATCAGATTATTTCATGCTTCTTCGGAAAATTTAAGAGGCCCGAAATTTTTGGGGAGTGGTGGGGGGTTTCGTTCGATTAGATTGACCCAAGTACACAACTGATACTTATTTTATCGACCCCGAAAGGATGAAAGGCAAAGTCGACCTCGGCGGAATTTGAACTCAGAATGTAACGGCAGACGAAATACTGCTACGCATTTTTCCCAGCGTGCTAACAATTCTGCCAGCTCACTGCCCTATAATGCACCTACAATTGAATGAATGAATTAATGTTGTTAACATATATATATTGTTACATAAAGTAGACAGACCAGTTTAGTGTTATGTGCATTTGTATATACTGTAAATAGCTATATGCTAATAATTTCTCTGTAAACAGAAAGATGAGTATCTGTCCCTGATGAGGGTCCAGTAAGACTGAAAATTGATTAGAGTGATTTCTTTTTACCAACAGAGACTAAAACTTTTCAGATTGAGAATAAATTGTATGTTTATTAAAAAGGTATATCTTATATTTCAAATTATATACACATAATTATATACAAAAATTATATGTGATAACGAATTTGATAGAAACTGAAAGGAGCCCTTTGTATATATATATATATATATCTTCCTTATCAGCATTGTTGTTTTAACATCATCTTTTACCTGCCTCTCACATGGGTTAGACAATGATGTGTGCGTGTGTGTGTGTGTGTGTGTGTGTGTGTGTGTGTGGTGTTTCATGTATGTGTGTGTTATTCCAAGCAGTAGTTTGAAGTATACTTGTCACATTGAAAATAAGAGTATGCAGTAGTAGAAACCATAGAGCGTTTGACCAAATGCTTAATATTATTTGGCTTTTGTTTGTTTATTGATTTAGTTTCAATGAACAAGCTATATCCGTATCCTTTGTAGGCCCTCTGAGATCAGTGAAATCACTGCAGTTGCCATTTCTTTCAGATATTGATGACTGCATGAAAAGAGGGAAATTCCAAACGGTTGATATTCCGAAGAGGAAAGACTGGACATAGTGGTTAGTGGGAGATTTGGTACAGGGACAAAATATGAGTAATGAAAGAAGATATGACTGAGATGGGAATATCTAAATGGAGACAGCACAATATCAGTTAGCTCTGAAAAGCAATGATCACAGTAGCAATAGTAGAAAGGAAAAACAGAGGAGACAATACAAAAGTGTTGGTGAATGACTGCATACCTATCAGTTGAACGGCTTTTCTTTGGATGTGATTTGGGATTCTTATATGAGTAGTAGATGCAGCACTGTTTTAGATATGGAAGCAATACTCTGTTACGGTGTCACTGGAATTTTGTAGAGAGTTGGTAATTGTTGAGGATAACCTATTTCCTGTCTCTGAAGAGACAGATTAGTCTTTGTGATTTGGTTTTATCTCTGTTCAGATGCCAGTTTGCTGTTCATCCCTGCAGGGTTAATAAAATATGTGTCAGTCATGTACTTGCGTCAACCTGATTGATTTTATTCCACTTCCGAATATGTTTCATAGAGCTAACACAAGAAATCATTATTCTCCTTGAAGCAAAATTTAAGCGATAGTGAATCTTGATGTTTTGGTATGGATATTCTAAATGTTAAACACCAAGGAGAGATAAATAAAATCTCAATAAACAACAAGCTTTCGTTCTTGTATTTACTTCATTAAAATTTTATAGATTTAGAAGAAATCAATATGCATGTATTGATTTTCAAACTATTTTTCTTAACATGAAGTGTGTAACAAAACTGTTCTAAAAAGTAGATAATTATTTTACTTCAATGTGGATGCATACATGCCTATGTGATGGAGAAATTCTCTTTGCAAGAATAAGGATGGATAGTTTCAATCGCATTGCATTGCCAGTGCCACATGAAAAAATTAGAAAAGAAAAAAACACAGCCATGCTAGTGCCATGTAAAAGTCACCTGTGATGATGCCACATAAGCACCCAGTATAATCTGTAGTGGTTGGCATTAGGAAGGGCATCAAGCCATAGAAACCAAGCCAAAACAGATAATTGAAGACTGGTGCAGCTTTCCAACTTGCCAGCTCTGGTCAAACCATCCAACTCATGCCAGCATGGAAACCAGAATTATCAGATGTGTGTGTGTGCATGCATGCATGTGTGTGTATGTACATGTGTGTGTTCATGTGGGTATTGGCTCAGAACAATTGAAGAAAACTGGTGTGGCAAGCAAAAATGCATTGTGGTATTTAATTCCACTCAAGTTACATCCATTTTCATCCAAATCAGCTTTCTCATTCTACATTACGAAATGCATCATACAAATTACCGGAATTAATATAATTAAATAAAACCCTTGAAAGCATTGCATTGGTATTGGTCACAGGCCAAATACTGGAACTGTTTAAAATATAATCAATGAATTAATAAGACAGCACAGCTTATAAGAGAGTTTAACAGAAATGATATAAGACTGGATTAAATTCTTTAGTATAATTTAGTTAAAATATCTTTCTGTAAATTTTGAGTTTTGTTAAAATAACCACAAGTAAGCACACTGAGATTATGTCAGTTTGCCGTCCCCTGACAAAATAATATTCTTGCATTAGGTTTAAAAACCTTTATGGTTGTGTGGCAGGTGTAGGCTTAACTGTGTGGGGATACAGGAAAAACTATGTGGTTAAGAAGCTCACTTTGCACCCGCATGATTTAGGGTTCAGTGTCACTGTGTAGCCCCTTGAGCAAGTGTCTTCTACTCTAAAGCCCTTCGAGGCAATGCCCCAGCATGGCTACTGTCCAATGAATGAAACAAGTAAACAAAAATGATACTAATACTCTAGATAAAAACACACACACATGCTAGTACCAAAAATAGCCAGGATATTTCACATAAACTCTTTATATATTGATTATTTGGGCTGACCATTTCCACAGCTTTTCCTTTTTTTTTTTTTTTTTTTTTTTTTTTTTTTTTTTTTTTTTTTTTTTTTTGTCTTATATTATTTTTTCCCCTTTGAAATTGCACAATCTGTTTATTGTACTTTCAGACATGCTCAGGATGTTCGTGAACATTATGAAAGGAAATTGGAACGAGCCAACAATTTATATATGGAACTTACAGCTTGTATGCTACAACTTGAAAAACGAGAACGAGAACTCATCAAGTAATTTTCATTTCTTCCTATTTTGTTTACAATTTCATTTTGGAACATTTTTAAATTTTTTACAGAAAACAAGCATTGATCATCAATATTAGGATTACAATATAATATATTTATAATATAATATATTTAAAATATAATGTCTCATACATTATAATATCTCATATATTACCAATGACACAAAAGATTTCATTGTAATCTCTTGATTTATTTTTGATAGTTATCAATTATTCACATAATTAACAAAAATGTTTTTATTTATTAGCAGTGTTTTCTATTTAGTATTCATCCTCTATTAATATAATTCAAGCATTGGTCAACAATCTTGTGACTTCATTTTATAATACCTAAAATGGACTCTCTCATTGCTTTGACAAATGAAGTTTCAACAGGACATAGCTACTCAAAGTATCATTTTTTGTGGGAATACAGATCTATTTAGGTTTTGCAGATCCTGTTGCAGTGGTGGTTACTGTCATCTGGGAGTAGGTCGGAGCTGACTCTGTACTGGGCTCTTTTCTCTATAGGGTATTAATCCTTGCCACCTCAAAGTTAGAGGTGGTTTGATAACACAAGCTTCTCCACTGGCTTTTATTTAGTGCTACCAATTCCCATATCTACAGATTTATGTCACAGATTTTCAAGCAGGTTTTTTAAGTGTCCTTATAACAGAGCAGTGAATGGCCTTGATGCCTGGAACCAGAGCTAAGCTGACCATAAAAGAGGGATTTACATAAGCGAATGTCTTCCATGCATACCACATGGCCAATCCACCTCCTTTGCACTTTGATAAGGAAACTCTCTATACCTAGAATGTCCCATCTTGCAAGAACTTCTGTGTTGGGGTTTCTATCCTGCCACTTGATGTTGCAAATTGAAGAAAGGCAGTGAAGATGGAGTCTAACTATTGGATACGGTGCCTGTAGGGTATCCATGATTCATAGCCATTCATGAGAAAGGTAAGCACTACTGCCTGGTACACTTTTATTTATCTTTGTGACCAGGAAGATGCCATGATCTCTCTGCAGTCTGTGCTGGAGTCTACCAAAAGCTGAGCTGACCTTAGACAGTTATTAACTTAAAATGCATTTACTCCATCTAGTTCTTTGATTTAAGGTGTTTTGAGTAAATTTTATTTAGATTATAAGGCTGATTAGGGGGACTGATAAACTGCCTTAAATTATTTTCAAGGATATCATTCACATTATAAATAAGTATTTGAGTTCCTGTGTTATATAAGAATGTTATACTTCTTGTTACAAAATATACTAAAAGATTTTTCAACAATATTTTACACAATATATTAAATATTAGGTATATATTCAAACAGAATTACTTAGTTATCATGTTAATAATGACTAATGTAAGCAGATTTAAAATATATTATTTAAATAAAGAAACTCAACACTCGTTGGGAAATAACTGTTTCTGACATTAATAAGTGTTCTTAACAGAGACCTAAGGCCTTTGTGAATTAATGAAAACTTGACCAATGAATCAATTTTTATTATTTCATACTAATATTGTTTAAAAAGAGAGCAAAGAATTTATATATTATATTAGAAAATGAATATCTTCAGTGTAAAGTTTTGTTTGAAGTTCACTAAATTCATGGCTTACATCTTCTGTGAAACTTTTGTCAGTGTATTTGATTTGCCATACTCTAATAAGAGGAGGGAACTGAGATTAACAAGGCTAAAATTGAATCCATTAGTACCAAGAGGTTTGTAGCATAGAAATTATTTTTCTACCTGAAAATACCATAAGTTTTTAATATGAACAGTTCAGTACAAAAGCATTGAAATTTAAATTTTCTTGAGAATTATCATGTTTTAATTATATTTTCTTTCAGGATTTATAACGATATTGATATTTAATTACAAACTAATGCCTGTTTTCAAGTTGATAATTACTGTGATAAATTACAAGAAAAATGCAGAAAAATTCTCAGTTGAACATTTTTTCTTAGGGATGTGTCGAATTTGTAAATATTACATGTTTTATTTGTAGTTAAATTACAGTATAGATCTTTTGCTGTACGATTTGTCTTTTCTAGCATCTTGACTGGTTGTCACTAATTGTTCATATTGTTCAAATTAGAATTTGTCACCTTTAGTTCTTAGATATCACAGTTAGTGCTAAAATGTATCATTACCTTTGCTTTAACCAGCACTTACACCCAAAAATACTTCCAGCAATTTGCACATGTATGTTGCTTTATAGAGATAGAATTATATTTATGCAAAGATGATCCTCAATTCAAACACTAAAAGCCACGATCTTTCTGGAAAGTAATAGGCTTTTACTATAGTTTAAATGTTATCAAATTTAATAATACTTCATTTTAACCTTGAGTAAAATTTTACTTGTTCTTAGATATATGTTTAAGTTAAATTTCCAGGCCATTTAGCAGCAACTGTTTCTAATTATGATATTTATAGTTGATAGATCTGTTCAAGGAAGCTTTTCCATAGTTTCTTACCTATCAAACGATAAGTGTGAGAGGAAACTATTTTGTGTTTATTTCTTTTATATATTTTAATTACTTAGAATAGGAAGGGAATCCTTGATGACATTTCCAGAATCCCCAAATTTGATAAGAGTAAAGGATAAAGTTATCCTCATACTGAAGGTATGTAGGAGAAGGTAGTGACACAGGCTGGTGTTGTTATAATAACCAATCTGCTTCCTGTAACTGTTTTTTTGTTGCTTAATGTTGGTTTCAACTTATTAATAAGGATATCCTCTTTAATTCAAAAGTTGGCTTTGAATTAAAGTTTGTCTGTAACCCTGATTGATACAGAAAAGTCCCAGGTTTTGTACTTCCACAGGTGTTTGTGGACTGGAGTGTTTGTGCACACATATTCCTTGATGCATATGTACTGCTTTCCATTGGTGATCCAATGGTGTTGGTTGCATCACATTTGCTGCAGACCAACTCATATACCATGTAGACCCTTGAGTTGTTGATTGGGCACCTGGACAGTGTGCACCATCTGTATGCTTAGTCCCTCCCTGCAGATTGCACAGTGGATTGCAGCAGTGGTTTTGTCATCAGAGTAGGGTAATTTTAAGAAGCACATGTCAGTCTTGAAAGTTTGCAATTGAGTAGATTCTGCTTAAGGCATCTATGGACCAGGTGATGGTATTAAACTAGTTGACAGATTAAGTTTAACATTCAAGAACAGGAATAGTCTTTCGATAGGCTTCCACACTTTTTTTTTTATCAAATTTCACACTTACAAGGTTTTGGTTGATTCAAGGATATGGTGGTAGACACTTACCCAAGGTGCCATGTAGTGAGGTCTGAAACTACATAATTGTTATTTGAACTCCTTAACCACTCGGCCATGCCTGCACCCAAGCTTAGGTCTTCTAAAGGTTTCAGCAATTTCATTACTCAATAATCTACAGCTCTTGCACAGGATAAAGAAAATATAAGAAAAAAAAGAGCAGTTTTAACTTGGGCTGTATTCTATTAAAAAACTCATAATTATAAAGCCAAATATAGCAATAATTCTACAAACCAATTTTAGTCCAGGCTAGTAAAACAAATGCAAAATTCCATTTCTCTTTTGAGTCTTGAATTCTTTTAACAATAAAAATAAGTAAATAAATAAATAAATGAAATAAGATTCTTGAAAGATTTCAAATTGTTGGTTAAGTGTCTGTGCAGCCGTTTTCAACTATTGATGTGGCTCTGTTGATATCCTCCATGTTGATGTGCAATCCACAGGAGAGAGCAACAACTGGCAATATATGCTAAGCGGAGGAAGAGTATTATCAGACCTGTGATCAAAGCACAAGAACGTCTTGAAAGACTGGGCAAGAAACGAGCATATAAGTCAGGATCAGAACCCACAAGGTAATTCAGCATGCATCCTAATATTGATTCTCAAACAGTTTCTATAGACATTTCTTTACCTTTCTCTCTCTTACCTTTTTGTTATTTTTTCACTTTGAGATCTCTTTTCTTTGTGCATGAATGATGAATTGACGGATAAATTAAGGAAATTACAAAGTATTAAAGAAAAATACAAAACAATCAGTTATTCCAGAGCAAACTTTAAAAGGAATTATTCTAGCTTTCAATGTGTTGGGAATGGGAGTTTAATCCTAATTCATTGATGGGATTATAAAAGATTTTACTTAAATAATAGATCTGAGCTTGTACAATTCCTTTAATGTTGGTGTTCAGCATGCTATAAACTATATTATGAATTCACTGTATCCTAATTGTCTTAGATTGCCTTTGCAAATACTATATAAAACAAAGTTCTATATCCAATATTTTCAACAAGAGTAATTTTGGTATCAGTAAACAAATTAATCAGTTGAAAATAAATCAATATCTTAAAAGAACCATTTTCATTTCCTTGTCTTCTCATGTATACATATATGTGTGTGTGTGTGGAGGCGCAATGGCCCAGTGGTTTGGGCAGCGGACTCGTAGTTGTAGGATTCGATTCCCAGACTGGTTGTTGTGAGTGTTTATTGAGCTAAAACACCTAAAGCTCCACAAGGCTCTGGCTGGGGGTGATGGCAAACCCTGCTGTACCGTTTCACCACTAATTTCTCTCACTCTTTCTTCCTGTTTCTGTTGTACCTGTATTTCAAAGGGCCAGCCTTATCACACTCTGTGCCATACTGAATCTCCCTGAGAACTACGTTAAGGGTACATGTGTCTGTGGAGTGCTCAGCCACTTGCACGTTAATTTCACAAGCAGGCTGTTCCATTGATCAGATCAACTGGAACCCTTATTGTCGTAACCAACGGAGGGCCACTATATATACATGTATGTATGTATGTATGTATGTATGTATGTATGCATATATATATATAT
>NC_068988.1:29652085-29656298 GCF_001194135.2 Octopus bimaculoides
GATCAACTGGAACCCTTATTGTCGTAACCAACGGAGGGCCACTATATATACATGTATATATGTATGCCTGCCTGCCTGCATGCATGTATGTATATATGCATGAATGAATGTATGTTTTAGGCCTGCCACATGGAAGTTTCATCTTTTCTCTTACCAACTTTGACTTTTAATGTTACCAAATAATCAAACTCACTTTCTCTAAATGCATAAATTCCCTGTTTCTACATTTTCGTTATTTGTCAATACTTCAGCAGTAACTGCTGTAACTGCTCCCACAAAAGGACTGTTTTGTACCTATGTACACTCTACCATCCCAACCATGTCCCTTATTTTGAAATAGAATATAAAGAATTCTGCAGATGCTAACTAAATTTACTATCATCAGATTCTTTGAAATCATCTTCATTTTTTGTTGTCTATAAATACTCCTGATCGTATCTAACTTTCACATCATACATTAAAAGGACAAAAGCAAATGGTTTTTATTCTTTGAATATTTATGTGAAGATGTCATTGTCCCCTAATTCCTTTCCACATTCCCCCACTTTTCACACAGTCCTCCACCAATACAGGATCAAAATTATTTGTTACTAACTTAAAAGCCACCCATCGGGCAGCTTTTAAGCTAGCTCCTGTGGAGGGCTCTTCATTGGGCCTTGAGCCCAATTATGACACTTCATGCACTGAGTGCATATTAAATTTTATTAAACTTGACCAATATTTTTCAAGCAATGAACAATTTTCGTCAAAACAATGATATAATATGTCGACTTGAAACTTGTTGCAAAGCTTCATGATAAACAACACTTTTGTCTTCCCATTCGGTGGGTTAGTACAATTTTTTTTTCTGTTTAACCTCTTTCTTTCTCTCTCTCTCTCTGTTGATTTTTTTCAACCATCACCAGTTTAACCACCATCAACACCACAACTGCCATACACGCACCATGCAGACTTCTGATGCCTCCACCATCAACACCTTTGACTTCACCGCCTTCCCTTCCACCACCATCACCACTGTCTTTCACATCCCTTACTATCACTACCACCATCATCACTGTTGCCTCCACCTCTATCACAGCTACACCTCATACTATTACTATCACCCATTACCATCTCAACTGTCAATCTACTACTGTCCTCACCGTCTCTATGCCTACTGTTACTCTCACCCCAGCAAAAGGAGTAAAAGAAGTGTCATTGAATAGTGAAAGGGGGGGTCAAAGTGTGACACACTGACACACAGAAATTCGTTTTGGCATTTATTATTATAGATTTGCAATGACTTACACTACATGAACTTTTTTTTTCTCTTATTTGCATATATGTTAGCCTGTATGACATTCCCTACACGTGAACTATTCCCTATTTCTCAACTTGAACACTATCTTTGCCTACCATCGTATGTCTCCATCATTCTTTCTAACCACAACCTTATCACCACCAACCACACCACAACTCAACAGCTCAAATTTTATAATCATTAAAAGGATGACAGTTTGTTCAGACCTTTATATTTCATGAACAAATTGATCTTGGCAACAACCATTCATTACACCTGAATCTACTGAAATCATATTTGGTATGTTCACTTCACCCCCATATGTTCTGCATATTTTAAAAACAGCCAGTCATAGTTGCTTCATTTATTAATCATTTTTGTTAGTTACTTTTGGATAATTCATATTTCATCATTAAGAGAAGGTAAGGCAGTCTGCTAACAGAATCATTAGTGGACTCGGAAAAATGCTTAGTGGCCTTTCTTCCAGTTCTTTACATTCCGAGTCCCAATTTCACTGAGGTTGTCTTTGCCTTTCATTTTTTTCAAGGTCAATAAAATAAAGTACCAGTTGAACAGTTATTGATTATTCTCCTTCCCCCAAAATTCCTGACCTTGTCCCAAAATTTGAAACAATTATAATGAGAATTTAAAAAGAGAAGCATCTTAGTTTTAATCCACATGTGTAACTTCAAAAGATTTGCCACTGAATATTTGCTCATTATGAAATTTAAGGTAATTTACAATAAGATTTCTGCGCCAGAATCTTCCATTTAACACTTTCTTTTCATAGTTATTTTAATGAACATCATTGTTAGTGAGTACAATTGCTACTCTGTATTGGATTCTCTTATTCATTGAATGATATTCCTTGCTCTTTTACCATTTCTACACCAATCACTTTATAACACTCTTTTTGCTACTGTATCAGTAAAATTTTAACTGTGACTATTCATTCTCTGATTATTGTTTGTAAATTATTATAAATTCAAGATCCTAAAAATATCGATTAAGGCTTTAAACTCTTTAGTAACTCTTGCTTCATATTTTGGAAGAATTCGCATAAACATAGAATCATTATAAATGTGTTTAAGCAAAGATTCATAAAACAATGTCTAAATGCATATGTTGTTGAACATGTCATTCTGATCCTAATTTTTCTTAACGTTCCTTTAATTTTATTCCCTATTTTATCATGGAATCTGTGTAGATAATGTGCAATATTTTGATGACACTGATATTTCAAGTTCACCTCACATAATTTTGTTGTCTGTATAGTAAAGCTAAACAAGCACCAAATTTGGTATTATCTTCATTGAGTTAGGACTGAGGAAGTGATTGATTGTTCATTGAGAATTATGATTCAAGAGTATCAGAAGTTATAACTGAAGATGTTACCATTGTAAAGCTTCATTTATCAAACTGTAAGCATGTTTGTCATTTGACAAACCAGTTTCATTATCTAGATGTTAACCTTTCTTATTTCTCTCTGGTTAATTTTGAAAATGTTATAAACCATAATGTATTGTATTGTGAGATCACAAAAGATCAGAATTTTGATAGACAGGCACTACACACAGATAAAAACTGAAATCCAAAAGGATGTATGGAAAATTGCTTATGTGGGTCCAAAGCAAATGAAAGATCTATCAGCTGCACTGTTTCAAGTCAGCCTCTGACCTGTCACCTATTAAATATATTGAACCTTCAAATGCTCGACCTGCATCTGTTCTCCATTTTCATTGATAATCTTCTCGGAATTGTGAAAATGAGTTGTATCAGTATCCTATAATAGCTGATGCTATTTGCACTAATAAAATCAACCAGTGAAAAGGACCTTTCAGCAGCCAGTATAGAGAACCTGTTAGAATGGAAGTCTGAGTGGATGACTGAGAGGTATTTGGATAGCAAAGTGCAAACAATGATTTATGAAAAACAAATTCTAAGTGTTACCATAGACAGCAATCTACCCTACCACTCCACTTTATGTAACAGAGTTTACACAGAGGCTTTGGGTAACAACACAAAATTGCAAACAAGCTGGACTTGAAGGAACAGCCATTGACTATAAACGGCAAACCTGGTGCGTCATAGGTGAATGGGTGAATGTGTTACAATATATTCAGCCATCAATCCAAAAGAAAACTGCTGATGAAAATCTTTCCATTAACAGCTTAAAACATGGGAAACAAATAGTGGCTGCAATAGTATACATCAAAATGTCTATAACTTACAAGCCATTAAAATCAGAACTATGCTGCTATCACTGTTTGGCAGAAGGACTAGCATTCTTTTGATACCAAGTTCTTCTCTCATTTCATTTATACTCTGCTATTCATGCACACTACCATTGCATATCCGGCAGAGAACACTTACTGCATTTCTTTCCAGCCTTGCCATGTTCTCTGCATAAATTTTTCATCTTGATTTTGCCAATATTCCAATTACTAGAAAAATTAATTAATTAATTAAGAAAATAATATCAAAGATACTTTATATTGGTTGAACTCCTTGATTCCTGTTCTCATGTCACCAAAAAAAAAACAACAAGTCATTTAATGTATAACCTATACAAACATTTTGGTGTCTAAGCTAATCCTTCTTCTGGACAGCATTTGCATAATTCATTGTCTTAGATTTTCATAAATATCAATTGTTATAAATCATTATTAATTAATTAATTAAATTATATTGAAAATAATATCTTAGCTGAACTTGGTTTTTATTCACGTGTTGTTGAAAAACAAACAATTCATATGAATACACATGTGTGTGTGTGTGTGTGTGTGTGTGTGCATGTGTGTGTGTGTGTATGTATAATAATAATAATAGAAAATAAAAAGGCATTTATATTAATTAATATAATTCTTATCTGTACCTAACATTTCTGTGAATTTACTTGTGTGCATGCATGTATGTATGTATGTGTGTGTATAT
>NC_068988.1:29656884-29658821 GCF_001194135.2 Octopus bimaculoides
TATATATATATATATATATATATATATTTACCAGGAGTTACTTTTTTTTTTGGTCTTTCATTATTGCATAAAAGATGCTTCTTTCTTCCACTTGCATTTCTTCACCAATAGAATTACAATCCAATATGAAGATTGTCGTTTTAGTGAACTTAATTGATAATTTGGTTCTGTTCTTTCATGCCTTTTAGCTTACAACATTACTGAGCACTAAACACATTAAGGGTTGTTTTCACATTTATTTTGTAATCGTTACAAGTTTCTTGATTGAAATAGTCTTCCCTTCTTTGTCAAATACTGGCATTAAAACAACTTTTCATGTTGGTCTGATGCATTATACTTATTTGTTTTATATTTTATTGAATATTGACATCAATTTGCTATAAAATTGGTGTAGTATATTGTATTCTTTGTGTCAATGTTGGATTAAATTCAAATGCAACTTAAAAGAGGTCTGTCCAGATTCAAAATTTCCTTTTCATTTTTTTAAACTCATATTACTTTTCCCTGTTTTTGAAGTATTCCTTTTATGTTTATTTATAATAGTTACTTCCAAACTATTCACTGACTTTAAAACTGATACTTTTACAAAATCACATAGTAAAACATACATTTATAGAGATAAAAGACAAATAATGTTTTTTCTTTTATCTTTAGCTCATGTTGTGGGTGAATTCATTATTGAATTTCTGCTATCAAGTATTTTCATGACCTGAGAAATGATATTTGTTTAACCCTTTTGTTAAATAAACATGGTCAAAAAGTTCTCTTTGCATGTTTCAATTAATCTGTGTGTATAGGCTTGGCAATGTTGTTAAGATGTTTGCTTCCCAATCACATGGTCTCAGGTTCAATCTCACTGCATGGTATTAATGCAGGCATGGCTGTGTGGTTAGGAAGCTTACTTCCTAACCATGTGGTCTCTGGTTCAGTTCTAATGTGCAGTATGTTAGGCAAGTGTCTTCAACTATAACCCCAGGCTGACAAAAGTTTTGTAAGTGGATTTGGGAGATGGAAACTGAGAGCTAAATTTGTGGCTGACTACACTTGAAACTATTTCGCAGCTTTTATGCAGAAACTACACTCCATCTATTTCTAGGTGGATAGGGAAATGGACTTCAGATAAATATGGACTCCTCCAAAAAAGGATTCAAAGCTAACTGGTAGCCTCCCTAAATAGCATGTTTCTGTTTTGACACATGACCTGTTTCTCTGTTGGTTACAATGACAAATGTCCCTGTTGATCCGATCAATGGAAGAACCTGCTTATACAATTAACTTGCAAGTGGCTGAGCACTCCACAGACATGCAAACCCTTAATATAGATCTCAGAGAGAGATTCCATGTGAAGCAGTGTGTGACATGGTTAGCTCTTTGAATTTCAGGTACAACTCATTTTTGCCTGGTAAGTGGACTGGAACAACAAGAAATAAAGTGCTCAAGGACACAATGACTGCTGGGAATCGAACCCATGGCCTTACAATTGTGAGCCAAATATCCAGGCCACTAAGACACATAACCCTAAAAAAAAGGCATACATATTTGTACTGCAAAGAGTGTACCATTGCCATCCAAATTCCCTGGGCAATATTCTTGCCTTTATGCTGTTATATTCTTTCATACCAATTTTTACATAGCTTCGTTTTTTATTGCTTTGTTCTCCTTGGAAAGTTTTAATGAGCATCACTATCTCCCACTTAGTTTTATGCTTGCTTCCATGTCTGTGTGGTCAAGAATTATGCTTCCTAACCACATGGTTACAAGTTCAATTCCACTACATGGCACTTTGGGCTGGAGTCTTCTTTTTTAGCTCTGGGATAATCAAAGCTTTGTGAATAGATTGGTGGATGGAAACTGAAAGAAGCCCATCATATATGTATATCTTTGTGTATGTGTGTGTGTGTGTGTGTGTGTGTGTGTGTGTGTGTGTGTGTGTGTGT
>NC_068988.1:29658870-29661593 GCF_001194135.2 Octopus bimaculoides
ACATTTGTGTCTCCTTGTGTTTAGCTTGCATAGTTGTTGTAAATGAGTGTCACTGTCATACAAGCAGTGTCATTCACTTGCAAGAAGCTGTGGAAACTTCTGGCCATGGGGAAATGTTACCTTACTTGAAAACAGGTAAGGGTTGGTGACAGAAAGGGCATCCGGTCATTAGAAACTCTGCCCAACAAATTCCACCTGACCCATGCAAACATGGAAAAGTGGACCTTATATGATGATGGTGATGATGATAATGATGATGATGATGATGATGATGATGATGATGATGATGATGATGATGATGATGATGATGATGATGATTAATTATATTCAAGATGTTTCAAGTCACATTTTTTTTCACAAAAGGCATTCAAAACTTTCAGCACATTCTAAATGAATTTTAACCTTATTTATCACAAAGTTATGTAGATTAAAAGAAAATATTTCATATCAGAAACAAGTTTGAGATACAATTTGGCATTGATTCCTGTATGTCAAGACTTCTGGCAATCTTTGATGGCAGGTAGCTTAGAATTATAGTAAACCATCAGCATATTTGAATAATCATTAAGAAGCTCCTATTGAATTTCTTAAATGATTTCAATTGTAATTATCAAATGAAAAGATTTTCAGATTCTCGTATAAGTAAATCTTATAAACAATAGGGTCATTGAACTAAACCATTTATAAAACATTACTAACTATGCTGTTTCTAAAAAGAAAGCTTAAGGTTTAGTCTTGTGTAAATGAAGATAACGGTTTAATGTCAGTTGTATGTTACTTTAGCTTTTGATCTGAATGAATGTGAAACTGTTTCGTATTTCTATAAAATATATGTATTTCCTTTATATTCAGGATTTAAGATCAACAGTATTAAGAATTGCTATTTCTACTTAATTTGTATATAATTTTTATTTTTTATTTTTTTATTTTTATGTTTTATTTTGAAGTTCTAATGTAGATTCCTTTTGTGTAGTGGTTTAACATGTCAACTCATTTATATAGACTGAATGGTACCTTCTTTTTTAAAAATTGGTAATCATTCATATACAAATGTTTCTGGGTATATTGGGGGTTGAGATATTATATCATCTAATTCATTGAATAGATGAAATAAAATGTTAAATGATAAATGAAGTTTTAAATTCATTCCTTGAAATCTTAGCTATGTATATCAAAACAACCATCTCAAAATTTAACGTTTCTCAGCCAAAATATTTTAGCTGTTATGTTAAAGAAACTAGTTAATGATTTGCAAAGTTAGACAAAGATATCTAATTTGTAGAAAATGTAATTTCTAATTAGAAAACTTTCATTTATGTATTCATTTATTTCTTCATCTAATTTTGCAATTCTAGGTCAGCAAATGCAAGATTTTAACTTTTAGCAACTAATGAAGTATTATCTTAATAGAATCTTTTTTTCTTTGCTCAGACTTGCAATAATCCAAGCACAAACTAAACTAACTTTAATTATGTATCTCTCTTTGAGCATGAAATGAGAAATTACCAAAGAGTAATAGATTTCAAGTGAAGATTAGATTATGTTAGGGCAAAATTAGTCATATATTGTCATCTCTATTTAAGAAACTATTTCACTTAAAGAGAATAATAAATTAAAGAACTGCCAGTGTTTGTTCATATTTTATAAACTTTTTGATAAGGACTTTTTAATAATACAAACTTTTCAATCTCCAGCTTCTTTTTTATTTTATTTTTTTTCCATTAAGCACATTCTAGCACACACACACACACACACACACACACACACACACATTTCAATTTTGTTTAATTCAGTAACTATAGATTAATATTAGCTTCCCCTTTGAATTTTAATCTTGCTCAATTTACCTACATTCACTAATCCAAATGGAAAATATTATGAAGTTTTTTTTCTACACTTCATAAATTTTGAGCTTAAACAGCAAAAAAAATCACTGTTGATTTGGAAGAATAAGAGAATCAGCTGAACTAAACCAAGAGTTTGCAGAATGATAGAGTTACCATTTAGCTATGTCCTCTCTCCTGGGCTGCATCTCTACTTTTGCCACTCACTGTTTCATAATATGAAAGTTTGTTGGCAGACCACTGGTGTTCCCTGATGATGTATACTATTTTTGCAATTTTTAGGGCTCCATCATCTCATACCATTCTTATCCCTTCCACCAAGAACACTACGTACAGCACAATTTGAAACTACAGTCAACAAGAAGCATACAACTGTGGCTGCATTTAATGTACTTCAAGATCAACATCATATATTTCTACTTCTCAACTTTAGCAGAGTATTTTTAGCATCAAAAATTTACAAGCCTGTTTTTTCAGGAATATTAAATTTATGTAAGTTCCCTTTACCAATTCGCATGGCTTTAAAATGCGTCCTGGTTTGTTAAAAAAACTACTCCCCAAATTTATATTCATCTTGAAAATTGACAAAGCATTTTTACAAAACATTTTCTAGTTTGCATTTTTGTGTCTTTGGAATAGAATTAACAGTTAATATGTAGGAACCATCGCAATTTAAAATTACTAGCATACTAAAATTATAGAGTGAGTGTTTTTTTTTTTCAGGAATGTTTTTTCACATAGTGCATACTTTTGAATTTCAAAATGTTTTTCTTCTAAATTATTCATAATGAAAAAAAGGAAAAGCTTTTATGCCTGGATTTTTTTTCTTAGAAAACACCATCTTCATTTTTAGTATTCTTTAGGAAATTGTTTCTGTCA
>NC_068988.1:29661936-29664748 GCF_001194135.2 Octopus bimaculoides
CTGAAATAATTTTTACTTGTATTTTCGAAATCAAAATTATAGAAATCAAAATTAAGACATCAATTGGTTTTTCTGGTTGTAGAAATGAAAGCAAACCTAATTTGGAGTATTCTGTTTAGTTTGGTAATATATTTTAAAATAATAATCTTTAAAAATCACTTTTTACATTCAGACAAAGATTTATATTCTCTAAATAGTACACTGTACCTATTACAAAGGCTTATTCGTTTGACATTTCTGAAACCTCATTTATTTTCACTGTCTTCTGTAAAAAAATTATTATTTTTTAACATATTTTCAATATTTGAATTGTATTAAAGTTAGATTTACAAAATAGCTTAAAAACATATCTTTACTTAATGTAAACATTATTCCCAAAAAAGAGCATGTTCTAAAATAAAATCTTTATTAAATACATATTTTTCTTTAAAAAGTGTCAAGTTCATGGAAAAAAATTTATTGTTAGAAAGAGTGCTAATTTCAAGTTTCTAGCGTCTTTTAGATATGTAGCATCTGATTAATAAATTAAAATGTATAGGTACACTTCTAATAATCTTTGGATTGCCTCAGTCTGTACATACACACACAAAAGTGTCACTTTCCCTTAAAATTTCTAGAATACATTTAGATAGTTACTCCTTGAATTTTTGTAAAGCTCCAAGAAACTACACTTTTTATCTGGTTGTAGCTTCTTGTTTCGATGTTGGAAACAATGTTACTATTTTCCTGGTAATTTGATGCAGGTGGTATATTGCAAATCACTGCATTGGATAGTATTGGAAGTATACTCTTGGGGTAGGAGGAGGGGTAGTTGTAAAAGTCCTTTGTTCACGAGGCAAACAAGATGATTGCTTAGAGCACTAAAATCTGGGATCACTGCACAAATTCTGAACAATTTAAATAATATTTCTTAATCCAACTAAAAATACAAAATCTCAGTAATGAAGAGAGCTGGAAAGATCACTCCTGGAACAGAGGAGAATAGAAATATAAGGGTGGGTTTGTGTGGTATGGGGGAAGAAGAGAAGGTCATTTAGCATTATGGCCTGTTACACCATCTGGCGAGAAACATTTAAAATGTTGCCAGTTAACAGATTTTCACAGTGATATGCATGATAATAATACAATATGTTTCTTGTGTGGAAGTTAACTCTGTTTTTAAGTATGTATAAAGAGGGTGATGACTGGAGGAATTTGTAGAAACAATTAGTGAGTGCACAATGTATGGCTAGGTGAAGAAGTAAACACGGGGCTGGGTGCAGAGGACACAAACTGTAAGGTTGGGAGAAGAGGAAGCAAATTGTAGGAGTTGGGAGAAGGGATGAACATTGTAACGCTGGAAAAGGGGGTGGGCAAATATTGTAGGGCTATTTTTAGGATGCTGAATATCTTGGCATCAGTTCTGATCATTGTTTGAATTTAATTGAAGAGCTGTGACAAGAAGATAGAGGCTGGAGATAAAAGTGTGCATACACCATTTACTAAAATGAGTAAAGGGACACACAGGAAGCATATTGTAATAATCACTGCATGTATAGTCTTTGTTCACAACTCTTACTTAAGTATTTCTTCTTAATAGATTTTTGTATATATGCACTGGTGCCATGTACAAAGCACTTGTGCTGGTGCCATGTCAAAAACACTTGTGTTGGAGCCACATGATAAGCACGTGTTAAACTTTGTAAAGTGGTTGGCATTAAGGAAGGGCATCCAGCAGTAGAAATTATGCTAAACCAGACAATTGAAGCCTGGTGCAGATCTCCAGCTTGCCAGCTCTTGTCAAACTATCCAACCCATGCCAGCATGGGAAATGGATTCTTGATAATGATGATGCTGGTGGTGGTGGTGGTGGTGGTGGTGGTGGTGGTGTAAAATACTCTATATAGTGGAACTGAGGCTACTTCCAGAATGTGACACAAGTAAATCTATTGTGATATTTTCTTCTTTTCTTCATCAAGTATAATTACACATCTCTTCTTAACTTTTATTTCTGAAGCGATTGTGAGTTCCATAGAGTACATGCTAGCCCTCAGCAAACTGAGTACTCTTATTTTGATTACACTTCGCTTACATGGTTAATACTCTAGGCAAAATCACAAGCATTATTATTTCCAATTCTTCTCCGCTAAAATTTCGGGATTCATGTCTAATAAAGCAATTATTTTAAACGTACTTCCTAGCTTTATCTTTGTTGCCTTCTGTAATAAATAAAAACAATCTTTTTTGCTTAACTATAAATTTCATTAGAATACCTTTGAAGAGAGACTCCTAGCCTTATAAAAACCTTTCAACTTTTATTCATTCATTAAATATTAAGTGCTTTGCACAAAGTGTAAGCTTTATTGATGAAATACAAAGTTGTGAGACAAGTCATTGATACCATATCAATTCAATTATTGTACAATCTCCTTCATCTCAAATTATAGTATTTCTTTAGATCACTTGCATATTTTTCTTACTCATAAATGATTGGTTTTAAAGAAGTTATTTCCAAGTACAGCAATTCATATTGTACTTGATAAGTTTAATCAGTGCAATCTTTGGGTTTAATTATTTTTAATTACTTTAAGTAGTTTTAGATTATGTTAACTATATATGGTATGAATATAAATGATAGTGTGATTTACTTACCAAACATTTATCAATACTTAGATAGTTTCTGGAAAATACTTAATTATTTAAAATTCTTTGAAATACCTTTGCCATAATATATTTTATAATATAAAATTATATAATGTATGTGTGTGTGTGTGTGTGTATATATATATATATATATATATATATATATATATATATATATATATATATATAT
>NC_068988.1:29664854-29673942 GCF_001194135.2 Octopus bimaculoides
ATGTGTGTATATACATCTATATATATCTATATATGTATATATATATATATATATATATATATGTATTTGTATACATATATATAAATATATATATGTGTATGTGTGTATATGCATGTATGTATATATGTATATGTATATACATCTATATATATATCTATATATGTATATATGTATTTATATATATATATATATATATAAATGTGTTTATGTATACATATATGTATATATGTATGTACATATGTATATGTGTGTGTGTCTGTGTATGTATATATATATGTGTGTGTGTGTGTATATGTACATATGTATATGTATGTACATATATGTGTGTGTGTATGTATGTATGTATGTATGTATATATAGTTGAAATTTACAGAAAAACAAAAAACGAAGACAGGTGTATGAACAACAAGCAGGTGTATTAGTTTGATGCTCAGAAAAGTGAGAAAGTCTTTTACATTTTGAGCCTATGCTCTTCAGCAGAAAAGAATAAGAGAAAATAAACTGAGAGAGAATTAAAAAATGATCAAGCATCATGGTGATAGCTTCTTTTTTTTTATAAGTATACACTCTTTTTTCACACATAAACGATTCAGTTTTTTCGTAACTTGACTAAATGTTCAACATTTGATTTTCAAAATGCCGAATCACAAAAATGCAAACTGACTTTCAAAAAAAATTTAATTAATAATTTAATTTATTAATACCATTTAATATACTACTCAATATTTTCAAAAATTGCTAATCGATTAAACACCTGTCATCCATTTGTCATTGAGTGCCATGTTACCCATTTCTCTCTTGTGCCAATCCAAATGGCCTCCACTTGTCATTGATTTTGATAACTTAGTGAATGCTCTGGTTCTTGTTTGTTTCTCTAGTTGAAAAATGTGCCTGTTCGTGGTAAGGGAAGATTTAAACAGCATTGTTCTGTTTTTGTCTTCTGCTTTACACATGCTTGAACCACTTTTTCTCTCCTTGTAGATATCTAATTTTGTACCCCTTGGTCTTAGCTGTCCCAGCTATCTAACCCGTTATCCTATTTTCCTACCAACCACTCAGAGTTCTTGCTGATTTCTGTACTGTTATTCACACTTTAACCACCATTATCACAGTTGCATCTTTAATATTGCCAGTTTTACACCTGCATGTAATTCCTTGTTTATTTGTTTTGTTTTGTTTTTTTGTTTTTTTTCCAGAAATATTAATCTTTAATACTAATTAAAGTTCTTTACTCAGTTATCTTTACTTTTTATACTTAAAGATTTAGCAGTATAGTTTTCTTTCATTTCAGAAGAGATGATTACATATATATATATATTAATATATATATCTTGAAATTGTGAGTGCAACTGCCTAAACACCAGGCCATGCAACTCCAGTGTCCATGCCATCCACTTATTTTGTGATGACTATTTTTTCACTTGCAGTTTTGGAATCAGTTACTTGGCTCTTCCCTTTTTTAGTGCAGTGTTGCCACAATAGAAAATTATTGAACTTTGATGGGAAAAAATGCATTTAAGATTTTCTTAAACTTTAAGATGGAAATATTGTTTATGTAATAACTTTTAAATATTCAACAAAAGTTATTTATTAAAGCCCAATCAATGAATACAAAATCAGAACTATGTATGATGTAAGTTTGATTACATACATATATACATAGATTTCTTCTTTCTAGCTATTCCAACCCACCTTTATATGATGTAGTCATGTATCTCATCTATAACAAGACACCTATGTTTGTCCCTGGCATAAAACAACCATTCCCTCTCTCTCCCTCTCTTTCAAATACACCCCACCACTCAACAAATGGAGCTTTCTCCTTCTCTTGTCTTGCAAGTTACTTGCCAACCTCATTAGTACCCATGGCACAGAAAAAGCCTCCAGTTCACAATGAAAAGTGGTTGGCATTAGGAAGGATATCCAGCTGTAGAAACCATACCAGCATGGAAAACCAACATTAAGTGATGACGATAATATATGTGTGTGTGTGTGTGTGTGTGTGTGTGTGTGTGTGTTTGTCATCATCCTCATATTATTTAATGTCCACTTTCCATGCTGGTATGGGTTGGCTGGTTTGACCAGAGTTGGCTGGTTTGACCAGAGTTGGCAAGCCAGAGAGCTACACCAGGCTCTAACTATCTGTTTTGGCTTGGTTTCTATGGCTGGACGCCTTCCCTAATGTCAACAACTTTACAGAGTGTACCAGATGCTTTTAATGTGGCTCCAGCACAGGTACTTTTTACATGACACTGGCACCAGGACGAGAGAAAGAAAGAGGGAGAAAGAAATATTTCATTTTAGCTGGATGTGTTGTGATACCTGCTTAAGTCGCATTTTAAATAAAACACAAAATAATGTAAAGTATTTTAGAAAATTTTCATGATTACTTGTCAGTGATTACTTGTAAATATTACAGAAAAATAACATGAAGGTAAAGGAGAAAGAAGTTCTTACATAAAAGAGTGGCCAACCCTTCTTGAAATAACTTTAACATATTGATAAGATATGAGGGAGCATTATAAAACATTATTAAAAGTGACCCTGTTGTTAAAGAACTTCAGTTTTATGTATTGCCTTCATCTAAAACAGAATAAACAATGTTATCTGTTTCTTACAGAATCTTTTTTCTCTAATATCTTCTTTTCAATTTAGCTGTTGAAAAACTGAAGCATTTTCTGTAATTCTTCTGTTTGGATTTTGAATTTCAAATATACAAAATTCTTAAAAATCAATTGGTTTTACTGTTTAAAAACTTCAATTTTTGAAACTTACACATGTCAGATAGCTTTTATATGTGATCTTATTACAGTTGTCAGTTGTATGTAAGTCTTGCAATATACATTGACCTATTCATGTTCTAAATAGAATTTGTGATTTTATTTTTTGCTTGCAAGATTCTTGATGTGAACGTGTATGTTGAAACAGATTTTATTATATCTCAGGAAGGTCTTTATATTTATACTAAACACATGCAGTGTTTCTAATTTACCTCATTATTATTTGTCAATTGGTCAAACTATTGACCAATAATAAGGAAGTGAAATAGAACCAGTGCATGTATTTATTGTTGGCATACTGACCCTCCCAAGATACAAACAAATTCTGATTTTTATATTAGGTTCTGTTTTGGATGTCATTCATCAAATATTTTCTTAATACGAAGCAAATTGTACAAAATTTATGGATAACTGGATTCCAATTCCTTCTTTTTCTTCTAAAACCTAAAATATGTTAACCAAAATAATAACTAATTTTATGCATCTGTCAATTCTGTTTTATTTCAATATAGTCCTGATAGCCAGAATAAAGAAGGCGCTATGACTACTAGTTCAGAACAGGTCCTTCCATCACCAACTAAAGTTCGAGTCCGCAAAAGTCGTCACCGACGTAATAACAGCAAAGGATCTATCACCACGACTACCTCAAGTCCAAATAAGAGTCCAACTACAGCTAAAAGTCCCACTAAAGATGCTCTGCATGAAGAGCTGCAATCAAAACCAGTTACCCTGCGCCATGTTGATCGTTCGGAAGTGAGTCCAACCACTTATAAATACTTAGGGCCTAATATGTCCCTTCGAGATAGTCAATCATCAATTTGTAATGAGTCTATAGTGAATACCCTCATTGTTAATCACAATCTTGAAACTCACAATCTAAATGATGTCTGTTTTTGTTCTGACGGCTGCAGCGATGCTGCAACTTACTGCAGCAGTAAAAGATCTAGTCGAGCTAGTGCAGATGTTGAGAGCACATGTGACTCCCCCTGTCACAGTCCTACCCATACAGGTTGTAGTAGAGATCTCCATAGTCTGAAACCCTTACTAACTACTATTGAAGATGAAAATAACAAAAATCAACCCCAACCAACTCGTGAGAGAGATTCAAATGAGAACTTGCATTGTCCAGTTGAGCCAGATTCTGTTCCTTTAACACACGATATGGAACAGCCGACCACCAGTAATCCTGAGAATATACCAGCAAATGTGTCTTTGAAACGCACAAGAAGTGATGTTGAGATTACTCCAAAGATAATCGCAAATTCACGAAATGAAAGTAGCATGGAATCAACTGAAGAAAATCCTGAAACTGAGCACCACATGAGGAATATTAAGGTAAGGAATTATCTTTGCATTCTTTTCTGTCTCGAAAGTATTTAAAATTGATTTTTCGATTTTGAAAACCAAACTCACCAGCTCACCTAAGACTTATAATACAAAACCTCTTATATATTTATTTACATAAATATCATATGCCAACTTTTGTGAAAGCAAAAAGTTATTTTGCTTTGGTTTCATCTGGCAATGTTAGAAATTAGCTTATGTTATAAGTGATCTTAAATATCTTTTTCTAAGTTGGAGTAGTAATTCAAAATCATTATTTTCAGAGATGATAGCTCAATGAATACACCTAAATAAAGATGAAAATAATGCTATGTCCTAAAATCTCTTTCCTTTACAATTAAGTTGAACATGCATCCGACTTGTACAAATACTAATAGTGGTTTCAAATTTTGGCACAAGGTCATCAATTTTTCTGATATGCTAACGATTCTGTCAGCTCATTATCTTATGTTCAAAATCTAATATCAAATTTTCAAAACGTAGTAATGTAATATTTAAATCTAAATAGTAATAAAATAGTCTTTTAATTTCATAAATGCCATTTGTATTGATTTTCATCTTTATCAGATTGTCGCAAATTTGTTAATGTACAAGCAAGTTTTTAACACCAACTGTATAAATGCAAATTATAATGCTGTGTATGTTAATGATGCTTTTCCTTTTAACAGCGTTCTGAGGATTCCTGGTCTGAGGAAGAAGGAGAAGTTAGTGAGGATGATGTTGCACAGAGCAGAACTAGACAATCTTACTCAACTCTAAGTTCTGAAGGTGCTTTCTCTGAAGAAGAAAACACAAGTGAACATTCCACACGATATACTCCTGATGGCTTATTATCTACAAATAGTTCTGAAAATTTACAGATGGAGCTAGTTCCCTGCATCTCTGATGGTCTCTCTGATAAAGAGCTTAAAATGAAAGAAATGAAAAATCAAGTGTCTTTCTCACCTGATCGAATTTATGAAGTAAGTTTATTTTGAGCATAATTCTTCATATTTCATTTGGTATCTTATCTGATATTTTTCTCTATAATAGAAAACATTTGCACAGTGGGATTGAACTTAAAGTCACATTGTTGCAAAGTGAGCTTCTTAACCCTCCCTATTGTTTAACTATAAAATAGTTGAATCATCTTCATCATCGTTTAACATCCGCCTTCCATGCTGGCATGGTTGGGATGGTTTCACAAGAGCCGGCCAGGCAGAAGCCTACACCAGACTTCTGTGACTGTTTTGGCAGGAATTCTACAGCTGGATGCCCTTCCTAATGCCAACCACTCCGAGAGTGTAGTGGGTTCTTTTTATGTGCTGCTGGCAGGGGAGCCAGTCAGGCGGCACTGGCAACGACCATGCTCAAATGGTGCTTTTTATGTGCCACTGGCATGGGACCAGTCTGCTGGCACTGGCATTGACCACACTCGAACGGTGCTTTTTACGTGCCACCAGCACGAGAGTAAATACTTTATTATGCATTATATATGAATTATACATCAGGACTTAGTCCACAAGGCCTTTGTCAAGGATTGGCATGCAGCCTCATTCCCCATTGAAGTCAGCTGTCACAGCTTTTCATCTAGATTAGTGTGTTGTTTCCTGAAAAAGATAAGTCTAGAACATAGACAACTGAAGATATTTGTCACGGATATAGGCACATTGGTTGAAACCATCTCCAGTTGGATATGGTTGATAAGAGACCACAAGTGGAACCCTTCTGTAGCTGAAGACTAGCTTAGTCCTTACTGCCCCACTCAGGTGAAGCATACAGGCTAAGGGGTGAAACACTTGTGACCCTGAGACACCTGCTGATGATATGGAAGGGTTTCTAGCATTGCAATGAATTTAGAAGAGCCTGCAAAACTTTTTAGTTGCTCCTGCAGTTTCTGCATGTGGGAAAGCATCTCTGATGTTTATTTCATCTATATAATGTAATACCCATAAATATATGTGATTGTATCAGTACAAATCTGATCTAGGGATATTTTGTAAAGTTTGAGCGCAATAACTGTTAATACTAATTACTTATTTTCATGGTTTTCTGTTTTATTGTTATTAATATGTTCACACACACTCAGCTTACTTTTATTTAAAAAAAAAAAACAAATTCTTTTTTCCTTTTTCAACCATTTCAGAATCAAGATACAGATTCTAGCTCCGATTCTGATGAATGCTCTGATATAACTGTCTCAACAACTGTGCATCGTTCTCGGTCTTTTGAAACAAGTGCTTGGTAAGCACTGCAAATACAGATACAGGCAGATGTTTATCAGGCTGCTTCATGGAATAATGATACAGGTCTAAAAAATCTTGGTGGACGTTATGCTTTACTGAGTCTGTTACAAAAGCAGATCACTGTCAGATAAAATATTTCCCTCATTTGTTTTTAAAATTTTTTTTTTTTCTTCAGTACATCCTTTATCTCTTTCTACTCTTATTCATGTTTTATAATAAACATGTAAGAACTGCTTCTTATCATCAAATAGAGGGATTTAAAACTGTAAAAAAAAATTATGGAACAGAAGATAAATGACCTGGAATGAACATACTGCTCATATACTGAAGCAAGTGTTTCAACTACAAAGCTGCAGCCACCTATCTCTAATCAATGATCTCTTAATTCTACTGGTTCCTGTAGCAAACAATTTTAGCCCTCTTCACCTCTAGCACTACTAAAATCAGGATTTGAACCCTAATTCTTCTATGCTGTAAAAGTTTCAGACTCACTTTAGAAAAAAAAATTAAAAGAGAAAAAAAGAAAAACCTCTCTAGTAGACCTTCCTTCTCAGTTCTGCTCTTTGTTTAATCTCAAATTCATTGGAAGAATATTCGTTCAGGAAAAAATATATATATCCTAAATTTAAATTAAATTCTTGAATTTATTAATGTAAAATGAACAGTAAAAGAGAGATGGACAGATAGACAAAGAGAGAGGGAAGGTGAGAGAAAAAAGAAAAAGAAGAGAAGAACTAAAAGATCTCTGAACATATATACATACATACATGTATTTGCCCTCTACAGATGTGTATATGAATTTATACAAGCTCACATACATATAAATAGGCATACATATTTTTCATGTATATACATTTTTCGATGTATGTATGCAGCTATATATAAAGTTACATAGAAATGAACATGTGTGTATGTATTTAGATAAAAGATATACATATTTACACTCTTTTGTATATATGTGTATAATCATATGCATACATATATATGTGTAAATGTGTGTGCATGTGAGTGTGTGGATTGTGTGTCTGTGGGTGTATAGTCATACATAAACATATATGAGCATAAATGCTACGAAATAAAGTGTCAGGCTGATTTCCAAGATGTTTTTATGCAGACTGTATCTAAAAAGTTTCAGCAGTGCACCTTACATTATGAGAAATCAAGAAAGTAACCTCCAGAGGTTAAACGAAATACTTAAAAAAAAAAAAAAAAGAATACGAAAAAAAAAAGCAAAACAAAACAAATCTCTCTTGGCCTCTTACAGATTCACAATTCTGATTTAACCCTTTTCCACTGCAAATTGTTTTGTTTGGTTGCTATTTTGTTTATTTATTTTTTTTTTATCTACTGTTGACATGGTGCCTGCAAACTGGACTATATATTTAAAAAAAAAAGGTAAAATAAAAACAAAAAAAATGAAAAAAAAACGCAAAAAATTTAATAATAGATTAACTTGTTTCCTCCTCCCCCCTCTTGTCCCGATGTTATTAATAACACCATCACTAACCACCACCACCACTTCATGTCAGTGAAAGAAAGCTTGAGAGGTTGTAAACTTCTGAATATTTATTTTTAGGCGGCTCCATACTTAGTAACTGCCTGGTTTGTATCTTAGAGGATAGAGAATATTTAGAACTCAGAAAACCTTGTGTTACATTCTCATCTTCAACATTTGCATTTAGCCCTAATATATAGCTTTACATGTATAAGAAAGAAAAAAAAAACTGTAAAATATCCAAATCTCATGAGGCATCATAACAATAATAATAATAATTATAATAATAATAATAATAATGATAATAATGATAATAATAATAGTAGTAATAATGATAATAATAATAATATTAATAATAATGATAATAATAATGATAATGGTAATAATAGCCTCTGGGGAAGTGAAGTGGCCTGTTGTGATCTTCATGCTTTTTCCAATAATCTTAGACATGTAAGTAATGCAGGTCAAACTGCAAATTGAAACTGGATCTGAGTATTAAGTCTATGTTAATTACAGTTATACTACTACTACTATTACTATTACAACTACTACTACTACTACTAATAATAATAATAATAATAATAATGATAATGATAATGATAATGAAAAACAGATCTATTCCTTTTTAACTAATGTCAAGCTTTAAAAACATTTTTTTAAATTTTTGTTGAAATTGTTACTATTTTATTTATTTATAATCATTATCAATATTTATATTTTCTTCTCCTGCTACCATTTCCTTAACACTAACCTCTTCATTTTCTTCCAACCATCAAATTATTTTCATTCATATACAATTTAAATACATTTATTTTGATCCTTGCCAGGATGTGCTAAATTCACATTCCAGTAAATTATGAAAACTTAACTAAAATTATATAATAAACTCAATCAGAGTGTTGGGCTAAATAAATAATTAAAGATTTGTTTTGGCAATATTTGTTGTTGCCAGTCACCATTCCAACTAGTGTAGTGCCTATATGTATGTGCATCTATCTATCTATCTATCTATCTATCTATCTATCTATCTATCTATCTATTCATCTATTTCTTTATATATATACGTGTGTGTTTGCATGTATATATACCTATATGCAGATGTTTCTGTTCATTCACCAAGATGTGATAAATTACAGAACTTAGTATATAACTGCACACACACATACATACACACGTGTGTTCATATATATATATGTATGTGTGTATATATATATATATATATATATATATATATATATATATAT
>NC_068988.1:29674178-29678625 GCF_001194135.2 Octopus bimaculoides
ATATATATATATATATATATATATATAAATATATATATATATATATGTATGTATGTATACTGAAGTATCTCTTAGTATTCGTTACCTACTTATATTTTTGATAATATCACCTGATGGTGGTAAGTTCTTTGTAGCACCTACTAAACAAAATGATTTTATTATCTTTGAGTCAGTGCAGTTGTCAACTGAAGTAGCGGGTTACAATTAACTGCTTCATAGGATGACAAAGGAACTAACTCTTCTTGAAGGAAGCCTCATAGAAGTTGTTTACCTCATAGTTGGAAATGTTATGACTGGGTCATGGATTCAGAATGTAGTGGGTTGAGATTGGTGAATTTCTTACTATTCAATAAAATACTATCTACGCAAGCTGCTAACAACAGGTTCAATAAAGTGAAACATATTGTAGTATAATGTAATAGTATCAAACTTAACATTTTCCTGCTTGAAATTCAATTATGAAATACCTTAGACTTTAGTGCACTTTATTAACATGATTGTTATGAGAATATACTTCGATGTGTTAAGATTTTGGTACATGCACACATATTTCTCTTTTTCTTTTCTGTTATCCTCCTAATTCTTTCCTTTCCTAGTCAAACCAACATGAATTAATCACTTCAATAACAATAGGAAAAAAAATACCCAAAAAACTAATGTATATCCAAACTGTTTGAATTGCCTGAAGAAGTAATTTGTCTGTCCATGCAGAGCTCCTTAGCAAATCTGATTAACTACATTAAATACCCAACAGTTTTAACATATATTATAGTCTTTCTTGTTCACTGTGACTTATCTCTGGATCTTCAATGGCACCAATAAAGACAGCTTTTCAGATGCAATAATGAGGGCACTAAAACTAGTAAAGCTGGTAAGGAAATAAATTTAAACCCAAACACATTCAGTTCCCACTCATGCTCATTGATAAAAGTAATCTCATTATAAGAGAAACACTTCAATTATAACATTTACCAAAACATATTTATTCTGGGAAAATTTATGGCAACTGGGAACCACTGGATTCTGAAGTTCTAAAATTACAAAAGTGTCTCTCTGAAATATATTATAAATAAAATTTTTAAAAATTGTCTCCTGTTATACTGCATTTTACTTTTCTGTTATTTTTCATCCATCAGGACTGAAATAAAGCTTTATTATTGAATTACACTAACATTGTAGATGTTTTGTTTGTGTTTCAGTTATTTTCTAGAATTAGTGACTTAATTATTATATTGTTTTGGAATTCACTGTCTACTGTAATATCTGAACTGTTAAAACTTACCAAAAGAGATGTTTTCAAAGTGTTCCAATCATAAATTATATCAATTAGAAATCAGTTTAAAACAAATCAGTTATATGAGAAAAAAAAATTATTATTCAATGTTGTGGAAAAAATTCTTTCTTATGTTTCTTGCAGTTTACTAATAACCTCTTTAAAAAAAGAGAACTGAAAACATTGAAAAGATTTTCTGAAAAATAATTAATTTGTTTATTATTTCACATTGTTGGATTAGTTAAAAGGTGATTTTTGAAGCTAAAATTGTTATAAACTTAAATTTATACTGACAAAGTACTGGGAAAAAAATTGCTTCTTTGAAAAAATTCTATATTATATTCTAGTTCTACTTAATTTTAGAACTTTGGATACATTAATAGCCTTTATGAATAATTTGATTTAAGGAAAGAATATATTTTTCTTTCTTTTACCTCTATCACTGTAATATATAGATATTAAAAAAAAATATTTACATTTGGTGAAACAATCAATTGATGAATCAGCTGAAGACTTAAATGTTTATCTTAAAACTGAACTTTAAGCTAACACCCAACACTTCAATGTTGTATTCCTCCACTTTAGAAATGACCTTTGTGTAAAAAATATCAAAGAAACTGTATACAAATAATTGACATTGAAGAAATTCAAATTTCATCCTAATACAAGAACTGCAACACCATAAATTGCCACAACTCTATCAATTGCTACAGCTTTGTTAGTAACCACATTCTTCATTTTCTTATAACATTGTCAGTTACTGCAGCACTCTTTTCCACTGACGATAAAATACACTTCACAGCCAGTAAAACACAATGCTATCAGTAACCACAAATTAACCAGTAAATAGGCTAACAATGATTGAGACTCTATAAGGAGATAAAGCTAATTTTAACATAAAATTCTAAAGAGAATCTTGTAATTTCTATGCTGTTTGAATTCTACCAGTTTATGTCAACATTGATTTGATATCAACTAATAATTAAATGAGTAAAGAAATGACTTTTTAGCTAATGCTGGCTTAATGTTACTTGTTCTATAACATTTTGACTTTCATTCAATTAGAAATTTGTCACTTGTTGAGTAAATTGAATCAAATGTGCATAGCACATAGCTAAGGTTCTTCAAAGTTAATCCATAAATGGTCGACTTATTTGAGATGTGGCAGTGTACATGAACACACACACACACACACACACACACACACACACAAACACACACACACAAATAATGCACTCCCCTGTACAGTCCTGCTAATATTTTGGCATTCTAGGCGGCGAGCTGGCAGAAATGTTAGCACGCCGGGCGAAATGCTTAGCGGTATTTCGTCTGTCTTTACATTCTGAGTTCAAATTCCGCCAAGGTTGACTTTGCTTTTCATCCTTTTGGGGTCGATAAATTAAGTACCAGTTGCATACTGGGGTCGATCTAATCAACTGGTCCCCTCCCCAAGAATTTTGGGCCTAGAGTAGAAAAGAATAATTTTATCATGTAATGATAATATTGTATTGACCAAAATTTTAGACTTTTGGTCTCGAGGGTTCCAAAATCAGCAAAGGTTTGTTTTTTTTATCGCAGAAAATTTGCTTTCTACACGATAAATTAAGTACCAGTTGCGTACTGGGTCGATCTAATCAATTGCCCCCCCCCCTCCCCAGAAATTTCAGGCCTTGTGCCTAGAGTAGAAAAGAATATTTTGGCTTTCTTTTTTCATGTCTGATGAAGTATGTTGATGCTAACAAACATTCTCTGTTTGACATTGACGATAATTTTGAAGACCTAGTTCCAAATCTATAGAATGTGTTTCAGTTGCAGGACTGTATACACACACACATACATACAAACATACATACATATATACATACATACATACATACATACATACATACATACATACATATATACATACATACATACACTAACATTAAACATGTGAAAAATGAAAAAAAAGTAAAGTGTGTTTGAATAATATTTCAACTCTATTACTACTGTTTAAAGCTTTGTTATATTTTATTGAATGATATGCACCAGCTACAAATTCTGTGGATCTGTACACGTGTGGAATTAAAGAAAGGGATTACATAAGCAAAACTTAACATATTTATAAAAGGATGTTTGTGTGAGTATCCATAGCAGGAGAGATATGAACATCTCTGGGTGTACATATGAAGTTGTCTGTATATGTGTATGTGTGTGTGTGTGTGTGCATGTGTGTGTGTGTGTCTGTAGGTATATACATGTACCTATCGATAGTCACACACTATTGTGCTTATTTAATGCAGATATATGTACTGCAACAGGAAACACACATGTGAGTGTGTGTGTCTGTGTGTAATATACACATATAAACACATACATAGCAGTGTGCTTATTAGTTACATTACTTTATATCAATTCTATACAAATGTGTCCCTCATTTTCACCTTGCCATATCTCATTCCCATTTGTTTCACATGTTGTTCTCAATTCATGGGAAGAATGAAGACACATCTTTAATGTTTTTCATTTCTGTAAATATTTTTGAGGGAAAATACTGCTATTAAAAGTACTTATATTTAAAACTACTAAAAAAACCAAAGTAGGTATCGAAAAAAATACTTTATAATTAAGACATGCTTTTCCCTTTCCTTTCGCAGATTTTATCTTGTTTGCGCATCAATGTAATTTTTGCTTCACTTTGATTCTTTGTTCTCTCCCATCTAATTTTTCTTTTCTTCCAAGCAATGTATTATTTACCTCTTGTTACTGCAGTTATTAGCTATATTTTTTTACTTAACCTTTTAAATAAATCATACAAAAAAAAAAAACCTAAGTTAATTAATTCCCTCCAATATGGAAAGAACAATATTTTTTTTTTTTTTTTTGCCAATCCCCACTTTGAAAATTAATTGTTCAATATCATCTTATTATGAGGAACTTCTAGTCCTTAAGTCAACCAAAAGTTATTCTCTAATTTTGCACCCCTTGTCATTTTTTTTTTCTCCATTTACCACCTGCTTAATTTCTCATCTATTGTACTTTTTATAAATGTCTTGCTTTGAAGAGAATATTTCTCCCTTTTGCCTTTCAAGGACAGATTCTATGTCAGAAGCTGATGCTATAATGTGATTATGGAGGTCATAAATTAATTATAATATAATGAATCCCTCAAGGCAGCCAACTGTCAATATGTAT
>NC_068988.1:29679447-29682171 GCF_001194135.2 Octopus bimaculoides
TATATGCATGTGTTTTGTTCAGTTATAGTAAAAACAATTTCACATTAATATGATGGTTTAACTGGCTGAAACTTCAAAGTCATTGTCCATAATATCCTTGCTTAAGAACAATGAATATGTGTGTGTGTGTATATATATATATATATATATATATATATATATATATATAGAGAGAGAGAGAGAGAGAGAGAGAGTGAGTGAGTGGGAGATATTAAAAATCTATTGTAGTTGAATATTTTAATAATGTTTAGAAAGTAGACAAGGTGTAATGGGCATTGAAAGCATATTCCAACCCTTCTCCCAATTCAAAAATACATTCCTGTTCAATGACCTATGCAGCGTTGCTTCTACATTGTGCACTTGTGCATGCACACATATTTCACAACTGGTGCACAATGGGAAATAAGTGTGTGCACACAAGGTTTTCGAGATGAAATTGAATTTTTTTAATCAAAGAAATTTTGAGCAAAGGTTACTCACATGGATGCATGCATACTTTGTAAAGAAAGGTTAAAATTTACACACAAGCAAAGTTTTTGTGCTCAGCCACAATGAAATAAAAATTCATGGGAACATTGAGCTTATGGCAGTTTAATACATACACAAATAAATAGACTTAACTCATTTATTTATTTGTTGTTCTCTTTATTCATCACACATTCCAAAAACCTTGAGGTTATTTTCCTCTCCTTCTCAAGCATATCAGAAGAACAAAATTTGCTTTAAGTTCAGTTCCATTGAATAACATATAGATTCTTTCCCATCAAAAAAGCAAATAAATCAATGAATAGATTTTGTTTTCCTAACAGAAAGGAAATAATTACAGAAATCAATATAACACCATCATAGCAGCTTAAATCTTACAAATAACTAAGGTTTCTTTGTTTCATTATTTTTTGGCCCCTTGTTGCAAATAAAGAAATCATCATTGACATTGTTCCTGTTGTTGTTGTTGTTGTTGTTGTTGTTGTTGTTGTTGTTGTTGTTGTTGTTATTATTATTATTATTATTATTATTATTATTATTTAATGGTATGAAGAAATGTGCTGCATTTGGGATCAATGTCCTTAATACTGGGTCATAACTAGTTTCCTTAGTTAACAAGGACATTATTATTATTATTATGGCAGCAGAATCGTTAGCACGCTGGACGAAATGCTTAGCATTATTTCGTCTGTTGCTACATTCTCTGAGTTCAAATTTCGCCAAGGTCAACTTTGCCTTTCATCCTTTCGGGGTCGATAAAATAAGTACCAGTTGAACACTGGGGTCGATGTAATTGACTCATCCCCACCTCCCCCAAGCTGCCCTTGTGGAAAAAAAATTGAAATAATAATAATTATTATTATTATTATTATCATTTCACTTCTCTAAGCTCTTTATTTCACTTGCTCCACCTAATTCTGTAAGAGTAGACAACAACCAGTTGTCAAGGGGCTCACAGAGTCCCTTTCCATGATATTTAACATCCAACTACCAATATCAAAATCCTTGCTGTCCCCAATAAAGCAGTTCTCTGCCCTCGGTGTCCCCTACAACTACTGCAATGACAGTAGCTTTCTTCATCGTCCACTTTCATGCAATCTCATCTTTTAATGGCTTGTTTCTGACTTTTTTTTATCATCCACTTGTACATCCCCAGGTATGGCAATAAACATGATCATAGCTGTTTCCTTCATCATTTTATCAACTACAACAATATCTGGTTTCTGAGCAACAATCACTGGATCACATGGATTGTTAGATCCCACAAGATCTTATACTCATTATTCTTGGTGGCATCTGCTGGTTTATGCTCATACCATTTCAATGTCCTTTCAAGACTGTACTTCTAACACAATCTCCAATGAACATACTAAGCTACATTATCATGCTTCCTTTTGTATTCCTTCTGAGCCAAATTGCAACATTTGCTCACCATATCAGAGATTGTTTCATTTTTGCTGCCATACATCCTAGAAAGGGGTGATTCACTGCTCTTAACTATGTGGAACTTGTTGTATTTAGTCCTCAGAGCTTGTTCCTCAGAGCTGCATTTCAATGCCTCAGTGCATCCTTTCAGATCATTTTCCTTCGTCACCTCTTGGTGGTGGTCTTGTCTTTCTCTTCCATTTTTCTAAGGTATTGCCCATGCATTGCCTTCACTTTCCAGATGTTCAATATTTGTTCTCCATCTTGTTTCTTAAATTCTTTGGGGTCTATCACAATTTTCTCTAGGTATTGTGCTGCTATTTCTAACAGCAACAACCAAAGATTCAATCTGCTCCTCGATATACCATCCCAGACTGTTTTCCTTATTGAAAATACAGATTTTGCATCCTATGAGACTTCTTCTTCCCTTGTTTCTAGACACATCCAATTATTATCATTATTATTATTATTATTATTATTATTATTATTATTATTATTATTATTATTATCATTATTATTATTATTATTATTATTATTATTATTATTATCTATCAATTAATTAATTAGGCACGATAGCTGTTTTGCAAGGCAAAGGAAACAAGTGTCTTCCCCCGACAACACAATGCAATTCCTGTAGGAACAGTATCACTTATAATAATAAAAATTAAAATAATAATAATAATAATAATGATGATGATGATGATGATGATGATAGTGTGTTTGACGAAATGTATGTGTGAGACACCACTGTTTCCAAAAATTATAAATTCATATTATATTTTCTTTAAAAATACTCTTTATCCTTCTAATATT
>NC_068988.1:29683645-29684802 GCF_001194135.2 Octopus bimaculoides
TATATATATATATATATATATATATATATTTATATATATATATATGTGTGTGTGTCTGTGTGTGTGTATATATATATATATCGTTTAATCGTTTAACGTCTGCTTTCCATGCTAGCATGGGTTACTTCCAGGAAGTGATTTGTGGTCTTCATTATTTTTTTCCTCTTCTCATCCCTGTTATAACAAAATAATTTTCATCTTCTTTCACCTCAAACATTTTCAGGTCAAGATTTTTTTTTTTGCCCCCTAAATTTTTCCATCTGTATGTTTAGAGGCAATGAATTAGTTTACAAAAGAAATGTTAATTTGATATTGGTTGGATTCAACTTATAATTAATTTCAAAAGCAATTAATTAATCATTGTATTGTCTGCCTTAAACTACAGACTATTGACGGGCTTACTGAAACATATCCCCACTTTCGTTACTCGTTTCTCAAAATGAGTCACCATTATTTCTAAACATTATCTGCAGAGATCATGCCCCCTTACATTTTTCATTTTAAGTTCACTGTTGATTCTGACATCAAACTAAACATTTTAAGTGATGTATTTATAATAGTTACATGTATGTACATGTCTACATATACAACTACGTAAATACACAGAGCAGAATTTTGTTGATAATGGTAGTCATATGTAAACCTATTGAAATAATTCCAATAATTCATTGCATCATTATTTTTTTTCTTCTTACCTTATAACAAATATACCAGGTAAGATTTAGCTAATTTTTCTGGGGGTTTTTTTTTTTTGATCAGAAAATGTATTTTTTAAACCATAACTCCCAAAAATGTAGTTGATTAAATAAAAAGAAAGAAATGAAACTCTACCCCTATTTATTTGAGATTATTTCCAAATAAACCCTGGTGGCCTTATATTAGTAGTTATAGGATCTAGAATTAGTGGATATTTATTGTTTGTGAACTCTTATATTGAGCAGTTCAAATGTATTTAATGTTTAGCATTAAATCAAGTTTTGAAAACAAATGTGTCAATTAGTATATCATTGTTCAGACGCAACCCTTTGTAAACACCATATCAATGTGGGTTGGTTTTTTTTTTCTTTTCTTCAGTTTTATTTGTTTTTATATATATATACATATATTATATATATATATTATATATTATATATATATATATATATATATATATATAT
>NC_068988.1:29685046-29686095 GCF_001194135.2 Octopus bimaculoides
ATATATATATATATATATATATATATATACATATATATATATTTATATATATATATATATAATATATATATATATTTATACACATGAATATACACACACACACATATATGTATTTATATATGATTTTCATCTACATTGGACTAATGAGGAGCTCATCACATTTTTCTGAAGGTTTTTTTTTTATTAAAATTGCAGACCGACATTCTGATGAGTGACCTTTCATTGTCTCAGTAAGATTTCTTGATAGTAAGTACTTCAGCTGTCCACCTTGACTTGTTGGTGTTGTACAGATTTTGCTAAATTTGAACCTTAGCAGTTAACTAAGGAATGAATTGTGTCCTGCTTTTCTTGTTACTTAAAAAAAAATAATCTACAACCAAAACTGTACTGCTTAGCTGTCAAAATGGTATGTCATCAGTATGCCATGAATACCCAACTTTGGTGGCCACCACTTCTAAATATGAACAGAGTGACTGATCAATAAAAAGAGGAGAAAATAATGCCACAAAAAATAATTAAAAAAAACCCACCTATCAAAAATGTCTCTATATATTATTTTGATGTTTTCTCTCAATTACTATATATATCATCATGTTTGTAACGATGTTTGCATGCAAACATGTTCATACATACAGAACTGGATACCTATAAAGATATATTGTATAGCAGTGTAAATAAACAACTGTTTTTTACATTAGAATATAACTATGAAAATATTATTGCTTATTCGACAAAGAGAATCTATTTGTATTTATGTATGTATGAATGTGTATCTGAAGGAGTGTATATAGTACACACACATACATATATGTGTGTATTTTTGTATTTATTTCCAAACGAATACAATGAAGATGGGCACACACACAGAGACACACACACACACATACATACAGGTATATCAAAAACCATACAATACAAATTCTTGAGTTATTAAAATTATCTCCACCTCTAAAGGATGTATCATAATTACTAAGTTGGCAATTAAGACCCGCTCCACTTGAGAAGGGTGATAATCTCATGAGATAATCATATATATATATATATATATA
>NC_068988.1:29686414-29689100 GCF_001194135.2 Octopus bimaculoides
TATATATGAGTTAGTTGAAAAACAATCTGTAGTTGAATTGGGCAGAGGACTTTATTTGCTATTTTGAATATATATATGTGTGTGTGTGTGTGTGTGTGTGTGTGTGTGTGTGTGTGTGTGTGTGCATGCATACATGCATGTGTATGTTTGGGGGTATGTGTCTGGTGAATTTTTGGAGGCTTGATTTGAGAGAAAAGAAAGAAAAAAGACAAGAAAGGAAGACAGAAAGAAAAAAATGGTGTCATTTACTGGAATGGTTGAAATTGCCTTAGATTTTTGGTCAGTTGTTATGTTACACAACTGGGCAACATGCCATTAGATACATGCATATATATATATATATACATACATACGTATAGATTCAAAATAACAAAGAAAATCTTCTTCCTGATTCAACTCCAGATTGTTATTCTACTCATATATATATATATATAAAAGCCATAAATTTTCCGTAAAAAAACAATCCATGATGAATCTCTCAAAAGAAATGAAAACACTAAATAAATATTTATCCAAAATCTTACCTCCCTCCTTTTTCTTAATATTTAAAATCTGTACACCACTCCAAACAATCAATACATACATACATACATGCATATAATGACATATATACTTATATGTTAATTTTATTCGATTTTGTTTGTAATTTAGACACTCCTATTCTGTATTCAACTTTTCCAGTTTCATGATAATTCTTGAAAATTGCTTTGTTTTGCACAATATGTTATAGCATAAGGACAATATTCCATTTTTCTCCACCTGACCACCACATTGTGCTTCTTATGCATAACAACAGACCTTCTGAGGGATTTGCAGCTCTTTAAGGCAGTTTGATTTTGATCTGATAGCTTTTCATGAACCTTTCGAATTACTGGGCTAATTTTTAAACGACCATGAGTTTTACTCTAAAAGTAATAAGCAAAACAAACATGATTCACAGGTTTGGCAGTGTTGTTAAATAATCCACTTAGCAACTATGCAATTTCAGGTTCAGTTCCACTGTGTGACACCTTGGTCAACTATCTTCTACCACAGCTCTGTGTCAACCAAAACCTTGTGAATGGAAGTTCACTTGAAAACTATAGAACCTGATGAAATAATGTTCCATGTGTGTGGTGGTATGTTGAATTAATTTTTTGCTTGGTTCAACACCACCACCACTACCACCACCACTTGGGCATGTGGTATTTAGTTTTGGCTCATTAGATTCAGAGATCAAATCTCATTGAAGCCAACATTGCATTTCATCAGTTCAAAATCAAAACTAATCAAGAATGGGGGTCTATTTAACTGACCCTTTCATGAAAAATTGCTGGCCTTGTGTGTATGTTAGAAATAAATGTTGTTAACTATTATTATCCAGCCAGGATCAACTTAGGTGATGGACTAGCAAAATCGTTTGTGCATCAGATCAAACATCTATGGTGTCTTGTTACACACCTTCTAATTTTAACTTAAAACACCTGCGCACATCATTTGTCTTACATCCACCAAAGATTGATAAAATAAAGTGCCAGTCAAGCCTAGGGAGTGCTTTAAAATTCCTGTAATGTATCCTAATCATGAATGGAATTACAATAGAATATTAAAAAGGGGACCTTGCTTTTCATCTTCCAAGGTCAATGAAATAAATACCACATCAAATATTGCAATGGTGTGTGTAGTGGTGGGCAGGGACCAACCTAATAGGAGTGGCTGTGTGGTAAGTAGCTTGCTTACCAACCACATGGTTCCGGGTTCAGTCCCACTGCGTGGCATCTTGGGCAAGTGTCTTCTACTATAGCCTCAGGCCGACCAAAGCCTTGTGAGTGGATTTGGTAGATGGAAACTGAAAGAAGCCCGTCGTATATATGTATATATATATATATATATGCGTGTTTGTGTGTCTGTGTTTGTCCCCCTAGCATTGCTTGACAACCGATGCTGGTGTGTTTATGTCCCCGTAACTTAGCAGTTCGGCAAAAGAGACTGATAAAATAAGTACTAGGCTTACAAAGAATAAGTCCCGGGGTCGATTTGCTCGACTAAAGGTGGTGCTCCAGCATGGCTGCAGTCAAAAGGCTGAAACAAGTAAAAGAGTAAAAGAGTAATATGCGTACATATAAATGTGTGTGTATAGATGCATACATATACAAGCATACATATATGATAGTCTTTATACTCAGGCTATTCGAGTTTCAAGCAAATACATGATGGTCAGTTGTGTTCAGGGAAGAAGATGTAATAATTGACTGCATCAACAAATGGACATTAATATGGCTATGAGGAAAGTGTGAGATGAATGGTCGAAAATGAAAGTACTTCTATCAAATAAAATAACAAATTGTTGATGCCGTCAAAAATTGCATTTTACCTGACAACAGTCAATGTGCATATGCAGGAAACTTAAGTGACAGTTCCTCTATTTTGGGTAATGTACGAAGACCAATTTTAAACTCTTCTATGAGTTCTTGCCCCAGCATGGCCACAGCTTTGAGCTGAAACCAATAAAAGAATAAAAGAAAGAATACACTGGCATAACATATATAAATTCAAAAATGCACACACACACACACACACACACACACACACACACACATACACACACACACAAATACATATTCATTATATATGTATATTATATATACTATATAGCATATAATATATAAGTATTATATGCATATAATATATATATATATATATATAT
>NC_068988.1:29689854-29690427 GCF_001194135.2 Octopus bimaculoides
TATATATATATATAATACCTTAGCTGGAATGGGAAGCCATATTAACACTAGCAGCATGGGAGGTGAGCTGTTTATGCTGTTGAAAGCAGTGGAACATACAAGGTTGTGTTAAAGCACAAAATTGTCTCTTCTATGAAACGTGACCTTCTGCTGGTTTCTGTAAATAAAGTAATTAAAACTCTGCAGTGTTAGTGCGGTTACTAATCTGAAAATCCTATTTAACATTGATCTTTGTCTGGAATTCCAGATTACCATATCCTCACCATTGATTTTTCTTAGTACATTAAACACACACACACACACACACACATTCACACACACACGCATTCGCACACACAGACTCACATACACACGCACACACACATACACTCACTGACATTAATAATTATTGATATATTTGTTCTAAAAGTTTTACCAAACATCAAATTCAGTTTATATGTGTTTGCGTGTATATGTGTGTTTGTGTATACATACATACATATATATATATATGTATGTACACACAAACACACATATATATACATGTATACGTTTTGTTTGCAATGTCCTGTACCCAGATATGCACCTATACAT
>NC_068988.1:29692806-29695536 GCF_001194135.2 Octopus bimaculoides
TGTACATATACATACATATATGTATTTAGTATGTATGAACAAATGTAGTTATGAATCATGATACACACACACACAGGTATTTGTATAGTTATACAATAAACTCCATATGTTGTATGCCTTGTAAGCCATGGACGTGCAAGAAATATAACAGGATCACAGGTAGACTAACACAGAAGACATGTTTTGTATGTGGCAGAGGCGCTGGAATAATACGCTTTATGAACAAAGTGGGAATAGATTCTCTGAAAATTCCCAGCTGGTTCACTAGAAGTAGCAGATAACTTTGTGTACCTTGACAATCAGAGGAGGTAATTGTTTAGAGATATTGTGGCCAGGGTAAGAACAGATCAGGGGAAGTTCAACAAGCTGCTACCTCTGCTGGTGATAAAGGTCTTTTCCCTCAGAGAGAAGGATAGATTGTAAGATGTTTGAGTTAGAGCTGTTATATCATCGTCATCATTATTGTTTAATGTCAGGTTTCCATTCTGGCATGGGTTGGACGGTTTGACTGAGGACTGGTGAGCCAGTGGCTACACCAGGCTCAATCTGATCTGGCAAAGTTTCTACAGCTGGATGCCCTTCCTAACGCCAACCACTCCGAGAGTGTAGTGGGTGCTTTTATGTGACACTGCTATACTGCATAATAAAGTGATCTGGACCCTTGACACAGAAGACTTGCAAAGACTAGAAAGAAATGAACCAGGCATGCTCTCATCAAAGTGCAATGTTAGTGTGTTTGAATGTCAGCATACAAATGAACCGAGAGGGAAACTTCATGCAAGGCAAATCAACTTTTGTGTACAAAGAAGACAAATGCATTAGTATGAACATGTGATATACATAGAGGATAACTGTTGCATAAAGAAGAGCAGAGCTCTCCAATTTAGTGAAACTGAGGAGGTCAAGGAAAATGATGAAGGCTGACCTGAAGATGCTGCAGCTGATGTATGGGGGGGTCAGCTGAAATGTTCATAGGGTGGCCAAGATACTCTCGTGGAATGTGACCAAATGAGGCTTATTTTTCAACAGAGTCCCCCATGTAGTCCATACACTTCTTCCATTGATCTTGCAGTGCTTGGGTCTCGTTGGTGAAGAAGCTTTCATGTTGGTCAAAAAAATCGTCGTCGTCATCACTGTGATGCTGGTTCTCAGCCATGAGTTTTTTCATGTTGGGGAATAGATGATAGTCAGATGGAGCCAAATCAAGAGAATTATTCTATCAGGCACCCTTTCCTGAACCACTAAGTTATGGGAATGTAAACAAACCAACACCAGTTGTCAAGCAGTAGGGAGCACACACACACACACACACACACACAAGATGAGCTTCTTTCAGTTTTTGTCTACAAAATTCACTCACAGGGCTTTGGTCAGCACAAGGCTATCGTAGGAGACACTTGCTCAAGGTGCCACACAGTGGGACTGAACCAAGATGCATGAGGCTTGGAATTGTTTTATCTTTGAACATAAATACCATAAGATGGAAAAAGAAACATTGCAAATGAAAGGTGGCAGACGTCTCAATCAACAGTCTGTAATTATTAGAGATGACATTTTTACGTACTTCCATTTCCATACGAGAGTCTGATAGGGTCAGAGTAATTAAAATAATCTTACACTAAACATTTATGGAGTTATGGATCTCTTTTATTTGCTAACTTGATATTTCAGCTCATCCTCGTATTATCAAAAGCAAAAAAACCTGATCTGAGTTCCTCGTGTCTGTTGTATCAACAGATTAATACAAATACATCTCAATAAGATTGGAAAACTACACTCTGTTGGCAGTCGAATCACTTCCCTCCCACGCAAGTGGCAAGCATTAAATACACATTCATCTTCTTCACTGCTGTCTGACAAACGTTCACGGTACACCTAGACGCAAACACATACATACATACATACAAACATATATATGTGTGTATGTATGTGTATATATATATATATATATATATATATATATATATATATATACACACACATATATATATATATATATATATATATATATATATATATATATATATATATATATATATATATATATATATATATATATATATATATATATATATATATAGATATACACACACATAAATATGTACATACATATATATATATACACACACATGCACATATATATATATATATATAAGTATATATTTATATATAGTTATACATACACACATACATATATGTATATATATATACTTACATGCAACACACACACGCACACAAACATATCTATATATTTATATATACACACACACACACACACACACATAGACCTACACACTCTCACACACACACTCTCACACACACACTCTCACACACACACACGCATGCGTGCGCACGCACACACACTCACACACACCTGCACATATACACACCTAGGCACAAGCAGAGATGTCACTTTCCTCCCACGCAGGTAAGAAGGCATTAGATACACATTATCTGTCTTCTTCACTGCTGTCTGACAAACATTCAGAATACACAGAGCTGCAAACATACACACACACACACACTTGCACATATTATACATCTCTAGACACACGCAGTAATGTCTATTTATATTGGCTTATATGATCTTGAGTAGACATCTAACAAGTTATTTATCTTGACAGCAAGAGAAAATTGTGTAACTATCAAATTATTTAAGATCTCAATAATAATTTCAATGATTTCCACCACCACCACCACAACCACCATCACCACCACCACCACCACAAC
>NC_068988.1:29696266-29697883 GCF_001194135.2 Octopus bimaculoides
CCCCTCCTCCCCTCCTCCTCCACTTCTTCCTCCACCTCCTCCTCCACCTCCTCCTCTTCCTCCCCCTCTCTTCTTCCTCCTCCTCCCCTTCCTCCCCCATTTTGTTCTTGTTCTTCCTACTATGTACATCTATCTTTATGTTTGTGTTACTGCCATGCCACCACTGCTTGACCACCGGTGTTGATATACTTACGTCCCTATAACTTAGCAATTCAGCAAAAGTGACCGATAGAATAATTGCCAAACTTTGATGAAAAAAAAAAGTAAACAAATAAGTCCTCGGGTCAATTTGTTCAACAAAAATACTTTGCGGCATTGCCCCAGCATGGCCACAGTACAATAAGTGAAACAAATAAAGGTCAAAAATTTGTGCCCAGTGTTTAAAGAAGGCTGGACCCACCTCTGGAAGGTCTTGATTTGACTCTTGAAGGTCATCTTACAAAAAATGTTATCTGCAGACTTAGAAGTTCAGAATGGTGAGCTTGATAAGAAAATGTTTTACCCCATGGCATTTCTCACATAACAAATGGTCTCAATGAATACGCACCCACACACTCACACACTCCCTCTCTCTCTCACGCACACACACATGCAATGCATGCACACACAAACACACATTCACCACATAAACACAATCACACACAAATATATTTACACACACACACACACACACACACAATACCACACACAGAGACACACTCACACAAACACACATTCACCACATAAACACAATCACACACATAAACACATTCACACATACACACACACTCACAATACCACACACAGAGACACACTCACACATAAACACATTCACACACACACACACACTCACAATACCACACACAGAGACACACTCACACACACACACACATTCACACTCACTCACACACACTCTGTCACACACACACACACACACACACACTCACTCACATACACACATTCACATTCACTCACACACCTGACCGGCAACACAATTTTGTACCAGTGCTATTAAAAACATTGCCACTGGAATCACAGAGTCATAACAGATTCTACGAGACATTTGTAAGAATTCTGCAAATCCAACATCTTGGAATGGTGATTTATTTATCAATCCTGTAATGATGAAAAGCAAAGTTAAATTTGACAGTACTTGAGTTCACAATGAAGTGAGTCAGAACAAATACTTTTCTAGTCTAGGCACAAGGCCCAAAATTTTGGGTGGGGGTGCCAGTTGATTAGATCGACCCCAGTATGCAACTGGTACCTAATTTATCAACCCCTGAAAGGATGAAAGGCAAAGTCGACCTTTTGAACTCAGAACATAAAGACAGACGAAATACCGCTAAGCATTTCGCCCAGCATACTAACATTTCTGCCAACTCACCACCTTCAGTCAGGACAAATATTGCAATATATATGCTGGCATCCAATTTGATGTCATATAAAACAGATTTTTTTGCTGAAAAAATGTCTTAGAAAAATCAGCTTGGGTCTCATATGTAGGATGGGTGTTATATTGTGTCCATTAATATACAAAAAGCTTTTATCCTGAGTGGGTGTTGCTGAAAGCGGGGTGTGTCTAATACACCTGTCTGTCATACACACACACACACACACACACACACACACACACAC
>NC_068988.1:29701106-29704498 GCF_001194135.2 Octopus bimaculoides
TATATATATATATATATATATATATATGCGCGCGTGTATGTGTGTTGTTGTGAAATAACCACTTAGATTGTGTTGTGTTTATAAGACGTGTGTGCAGATACAAGTGTGTGTGTATGTATATGTCTATATGTATGAGTGTGCACGTGTGAGAGTGTATATATGAAGTTGTGTGCAGCCATGAGAGTGTATTATGTGTAGTCGGTTGATATCTGCCTCTGTGTGTGTTATATGTAATAGAATGGATGATGGACACACAGACATATGTTAATGTATTCAAATGTAAAGCTGTGTTGCAGAACACTGCATACTGCAGTCCAATGTGATACAACAATGTACTGCTATAGATATCTCACCCGCGTGCACACACACACACACACACACACAGAAGCGGAATTAAAATACAAAATCAAACATAAGGTTCTGAATGTCTGAGATCACAAAATTGCAATTCTATTCCATAAATTCCTACAATCTTCAATTAAAACAACATTATTCAACATCAACCGATATATTATTCCTGTTTGCTCTTAGACCATAGTAAGGCTACTGTCTGTCGTTAGAACACATTACCACACTATTCTCCTCTTAGACTGTAATATCACTGCTATCTTACATAAGCCTAGAGTACAGTACTCTCTCTTATTAAACCACAATATCGCTATCGTCCACCATGTGACTAGAGTACATTCTTGTCTTTTATCAGACCACGATATCAGTGTTGGCTTGTTTCTGACAAGCGTACATTCCTGGCTTTTATTAGACTATAATATCGCTGCTAGTTTACATTAGACCAGACTATACTCCTGTCTTTTGCTAGACCACAATATTGCTACAATCTAACATGAAACTAGAGTGCACTCCTGTCTTTCATTAGACTACAATGTCACTGCTATCTTACATAACATCACAATACACCCCTGTCTTTTGTTAGACCACAATATCTCTGCCAATTTACTTAGACTAGAGAGCACTCCTACCTTTTTATTACACTACAATATATCATTATTATCATCATCATCATCATCATCATCATCATTTAACATCCATTTTCCACGGTGGCATAAATTGGATGGTTTGCCAGGAGGAAGACTGCCCCAAGCTCCAATGACTGTTTTGGCATAGCTTCTGTGGCTGGATGCTCTTATTAATACCAACCACTCTACTATAGAACTGTAGTTAGCATAATTTTAACAAAAATGATTGAAGAGAAATAGCTCCAACTAGTCAGTAGCCTCAATTTGAACAACATAAACAAATACAGGTATATCAAAAAACATACAACATAAATTCTTGATTTATGAAAATTATCTCCATCTCTTGAGAATTTGACATAATTACCAAATAACAATTAAGATCTGCTCCATGGGAGAAAGGGAGATAATTGCAAGAAATTGCCAAAGTTGACATTCTTCAAAGAGACATGTGTCTCTGGCTCAATAGCCATCAGCTGTATGACAATTATCCAACCTTATCTCCTCCAGTAGCTAAGGAACTAAGACTTATGCAAAAAAAAAAGGGTTGGAAACATTTATGGCCAAGGTAATTTGCATAATTTAGCATAGATTTCTCTGCCTAATGTGATGCTTATTAATTCACATTGTTTCGAAATAATTATGTGTTATCTTGTACTTTTGACATTTCGATGGCATGACTGCTTATTTTTTAGAAATGACATTGTAAGGTAGGTGTGAGAGGCTGGAGCTGGCCACTTAAAACATGAAACATATAGAATATTTGGGCTGGATTTGGCCAGTTTAAATGTTAAAAGGTTAAACAGAGATTAGCAAAGTGTAGTGAGTTGGTGGTTTGGCAAAAGAGAAGTTAGAATAAGTATCAGATTTTAAAAACAAGCGAAGGGGGTCAATCTATTAAACTAAAACCTGTTAAGGTTGTGCCTCAACAGGGCCACAATCCAATGATTGAAACAAATAACAAACAAACAAACAAAATGATAAAAGATAGATTGGTGTAAATTCCATTTCTTGTGGACAAGTATTTATATTTATAGTCGTGGCAGATACTGGTGTCACACAAATGGCACCCGTGCCAGTGACATGTAAAAGCACCCATTACACCCTCGGAGTGGTTAGCGTTAAGAAGGGCATTCAGTTATAGAAAACCTTGCCAAATCAGACTGGAGTTTGGTGTTGCCTTCCAGCTTGCCAGCCCTGGTCAAACCGTCCAACCCATGCCAGCATGGACAATGGATGTTAAATGATGATGATGATGAAGGAGCAATCAGTTTTTTTTTTGTGTTTTCATAATTAGTAAATTAGGTGTAGGCATGGCTGTGTGACTGGAAGTTTGCTTCTCAATCACTTGATTCCAGGTTCAGTCCAACTTTGAGACACCTTAAGCAATATCTTCTACTGCAGACTTAGGCCAACCAAAGCCTTGTGAATGAATTAGTTAAAGAGAAACTGAAGGAAGCCCATCATATATGTGTGTGTGTGTGTGTGTGTATGCACGTGTGTGTATATATGTGTATGTGCATGTGTATGTGTGTCTTTGTACCTGTGTTTGTTCCCCACCACCACTTGATACCCAGTGCTGGTATATCTACATCCCTGTAATCTAGAGGTTCAGCAAAAGTGACTGACAAAATAAGTACCCAGCTTAAAATAAAAATACATACTGGGGCCAATTCATTCAACTAAAAATTCTTGAAGGCCATGCCCCAGCATGGCCACAATCTAATGATGGAAACAAGTAAAAGATACAAAATAACAGATCAACCGTCTTAATCACTGTCCTGTCATCCTTCCATAGCATGACCAAGGATTTCAATGGAAACTCCATATCTCAGATGAATTTTTTTTTCCATTACATTCATCCATACTTAATAAGCACATAAAACGTTTACAGCACATGTAAGGTCTACATTAAGAGTCTGCATGTTGAAATTAAATGCCATTTTAAGCCTTCTTATAGCTTCCATGATCATCATTAACACCATTGTTATAATGTAATCAGTGAATCTATATTGGCATCAACTAAACTGGCCTCCGCAGTAACAGCATCTCTTCATCTGCTTCAAACTGTTATTCATTGCCATTGAAAGGATTGTATGAGTCAACATTGGATCCTTTACTCCAATTAATCTTCACCTTAGATTAAACCATTTCATAGACACACACACATACATACATACATGCATGCATACATACATATATACATACATATATACATACATACATACATACATGCATGTATATGTGTATGTATGTGTGTGTGTTCAAATATGTATACATAAATCTGTATACACACACGTACACACACACACACACACACATATATATATACATACATATACACACATATATATGCATATATGTGTGTATATATGTGTGTGTGTATATATACACATACATATATATATATATATATATATA
>NC_068988.1:29704997-29706395 GCF_001194135.2 Octopus bimaculoides
GGAGCTAAGCTTTATTTTTTTTTAAATCCCCATCATCTCCAACCATGTCCTTATCCACCTCACCCACCCCATCTCCGTTACATTAAGGCAACAGCTTAATAGGTAATGAAACCAGTTGCTTTTACACCTTAACCTGTATTTATTCTGACAAAGGGGACAGGCCAATACCTGCTTGTAATAAATAATTCATTCACTAAAAAAAAATCCAGGTAAATAAATAACAATGTAAACTCATTGTGTGTGTGTGTGTGTGTGTGAGAGAGAGAGATTCTGGGTTTAGTCCCACTGTGTGACACCTTGGGCAAGTGTCTTCTGCTATACCCTCAGGCTGGCCAAAGCCTTCTGAGTGGATTTGGTAGGTGGAAACCAGTCCTCAGTCAAATTGTCCAACCCATGCTAGCATGGAAAGCGGACGTTAAACAATGATGATGATGATGATGAAGATATATATGTGTGTGTATGAATGTGTGTGTTTGTGTTATTTTATGTGTCTTTGTGTCTCTGTTTCTCCACTATCACTGCTTGATAACTGGTGTTGGTTTGTTTACATCCACCTTCCATAACACATAGATGTTCAACAAAGAGCGAATATCATTATAAGTACTAGGCTGGTAAAAAAATAAGTAGCAGAGTCGATTCATTCTGCTAAAAAAATCTTCAAGGCAATGCCCCAGCATGGCCACAGTCTAATGGCTGAAACAGCGAAAAGCTAAAAGCCATATGTCATTCCATAATGGCTACCTCTAAAGAGTGCAGGGTTACATAACCAGACTGTTACCTAGCACTCCATTGGACCCCTAGTGCAAAACTGATCAGTAAGGTCAGCTGTGATGGATATATAATACTGTATACTTTGATTAATACACACACACACACATATACATTAATAATATTTTATAAGCTTAAAGCTTATAAGTATCAATTTTAATTGATTAAAGAAACTAGTCTATACCCCAATATTAGACTATATTCTTTAGTCAATTAACAGTAATACTTATATGCTTTAAGCTTATAAAATATGATTATTATTATTATTATTATTGTTCAGTAGTCTTATTTTTATAACGTGCTTTCACTTCACTACCGAGCGCAGCTCTGTGCGCCTTGGGTATGTGCTGTGGTTTGCTGTGGTGCTCTTATGTTTACTGTATTGAAAGTGTTTTGCGTAGAATGTGTGCAGTACCCAGTAGTGCAATTTTCTGTATGTTATATATATTTGTAAGTCCTGGTGTTTTTGTTATGTATTTGTCTGAATATTTTTTTATTATACCTAAGGCACCTACTATGATAGGAATTGTTTCTGTTTTTAGATTCCACATTCGAGTTATCTCTATTTCCAGGTCTTTGTATTTTGAAAGTTTTTCCATTTCTTTTAGAGAAACGTTGTCATCTGCTGGT
>NC_068988.1:29706946-29709446 GCF_001194135.2 Octopus bimaculoides
CTTGCCATCGTTTTATCATGGTCCGTTGCTGTTCTAGTTTTAGTTTGGATTTCATTTGTTTTATAGCTTTTGTTGTTTTTCTTCTTCTTTTTCTTCTTCTTCTTCTTCGTATTTGTTAGGTAGATTGATTTCTTGTTTGTATTTGTCAGCTTCCTTAAATACTGAAAACAGTTTTTTGTTTTGCTCGTGTTTTGTGGCTATTTGTATTAGTTTATTATTATTATTATTATTATTATTATTATTATTATTATTATTATTATTATTATTATCATTATTACTGTTATTATTATGTACACAATTGTAAAGAACGACACTGCTTACCAAATCATCGCTGATATGTGTGTGTGTGTGTGATGATGGTGATGATGATGATGACGACGACAATGGTAATGATAACGATGATGATGGTAACAATGATGATGATGCTGATGATGATGACAACGATGATGGTGAGGATGATGATGATGATGATAATGATGATGACAACAATGACGATGATGACCTGAAGCTAAATAACAAAAACAACAATAACATTCCAGTTTCCGCCAGAGATTTTTCCAGAAGCTTCCTCAGGTTGATGTTAAACTAAGCAGAGAGTCTCTGACAAAGATGGATTCATGGAGTTAATCCAAAGCTGAAACTTGATCTCTACAACGGCTGAATCTTGCAAATAACGGCAAAAATATATAACAAAGTAGATTTTCAAGATCAATAAGTGTTTGTTTGCCTGTTTTGTTTTTGGGTTTTCTTCGCTCGAATACATGATGTTTATTATTGAGAAGAGAAATCCACAAGCAATCTTCCTGCTTACAGCTGATTAGGTCTTTCAGCAAGACACACACATCCATCCCGCTGTCACCACTATCATGCATGTTACATTACTCTTTTACTTGTTTCAGTCATTTGAGAGTGGCCATGCTGGAGTACCACCTTTAATCAAGCAAATCGACCTCAGGACTTATCCTTTGTAAGCCTAGTACTTATTCTATCAGTCTTTTTTGCCGAACTGCTAAGTTACGGGGACGTAAACACACCAGCATCGGTTGTCAAGCAATGTTGCGGAGACAAACACAGACACACAAACATATACACACACATACATATATGTATACACATATATACGACGGGCTTCTTTCAGTTTCCGTCTACCAAATCCACTTACAAGGCTTTGGTTGGCCTGAAGCTTTAGTAGAAGACACTTGTCCAAGGTGCCACACAGTAGGACTGAACCCAGAACCATGTGGTTTGTAAGCAAGCTGCTTACCACGCAGCCACTCCTATGAATACATTATATATGTATATACATATACATATGTGTGTGCGTGTGTGTGTGTGTGTGTGCATGTATGTGTGTGTGCATGTGTGTGTGTGTGTGTGTGTGTGTCTCTGTGTGTGTGTGTGTGTGTGTGTGTGTGTGTGTGTGTGAAAGGTGCATTCCAGAAGTTTTGAGACTTTTTCAGGAGAGATGAACATTGAGCCTCAAAGAGGCAAAGTGGTTAAGTTCCTTTCAAGCATTGAGCCTCCCGAAAGCAAAGTGGTTGAGTTCCTTTCGAACGTTGGGCCTCACAGAGGCAATGACGGAGACCTTTGGCATTATGTCGTGCTTGTGAAGAAGACCCATGAAGCCAAGCAAAATCTCAGTCATGGCAGATACTGGTGTCACACAAATGGCACCTGTGCCAGTGGCATGTAAAAGCACCCGTTACTCTCTTGTAGTGGTTGGCATTAGGAAGGGCATCCAGCCTTAGAAACTATATGTATGTATGTATGTACTGTATCTATCTATATATATATATATACGTATGTATGTATTGTATCTCTATATATGTATGTATGTACTGTATCTATATATATATATATATATGTATGTATGTATTGTATCTCTATATATATATGTATGTATTGTATCTCTATATATATATCCCTGGACTGGCTCTTGTGCAGGTGGCACATAAAATATACCATTTGAGCGTGGCTGTTGCCAGTACCGCCTGACTGGCTTTCGTGCTGGTGGCATGTAAAAGCACCCACTACACTCTCAGAGTGGTTGGCGTTAGGAAGGGCATCCAGCTGTAGAAACTCTGCCAGATCAGATTGGAGCCTGGTGTTACCATCTGGTTTCACCAGTCCTCAGTCAAATCGTCCAACCCATGCCAGCATGGAAAGCGGATGTTAAACGACGATGATGATTGTATCTCTATATATGTATGCATGTATGTACTGTATCTCTCTCTCTCTCTCTCTATATATATATATATATATATATATATATATATATATGTATTGTATCTCTATATGTTTATGTATGTATTGTGACTGTGTTCATTTCTTTCCTTTTTAGTAGATCGGAGCCAATGGTATTGAATATTTGTGTGAATTATTTCATGCAGAGTAACTGTTGTAGATTAGGTGTGAATTTTAACTGAGACAGAACCCACAGAGGACATTGTTGTCGCTCAAGCGTTCGATTATTGAAGCATGTCGACAGCCCATAGCATTA
>NC_068988.1:29711649-29712257 GCF_001194135.2 Octopus bimaculoides
CTTGTGCGGGTGGCACATAAAAGACACCATTTCGAGCGTGGCCGTTTTCGTGCGGGTGACACGTAAAAGCACCCACTACACTCTCTGAGTGGTTGGCATTAGGAAGGGCATCCAGCTGTAGAAACTCTGCCAAATCAGACTGGAGCCTGGTGTTGCCATCCGGTTTCACCAGTCCTCAGTCAAATCATCCAACCCATGCTAGCATGGAAAGCGGACGTTAAATGATGATGATTTCATTTATGTAATCCTAACCCTAACCACTACAGCAGATCTTTATTTTAAACATGCAACACAGTCTTCTTCTTCTTCTTCTTCTTCTTCTTCTTGCAAACTTTTTTAGCATATAAATGCACATGGATATCATCATTATAGTAGTCGTCATCATCATCATCATCATCATCATCATCATCATCAGCTCCCTTTCTCATTTCTTTTCTCTCTCTCTCTCTCTCTCTCTCTTCCATTCATTATTAATCCCTTTATTTTCTTTCTCCTTTTCTATTTATTCTACCTTCCTTTTATCTAAAAAATAAACCTTTTTTTTCTTCTCGTTCTTGTTCTCCTTCTCTCAAAGTCATGCTTTACTTTATATATATATATATATATAT
>NC_068988.1:29712673-29713700 GCF_001194135.2 Octopus bimaculoides
CATGCTGGCATGAGTTGGACGGTTTGACTGGGGACCGGCAAGCCAGGAGGCTGCACCAGGCTCCAATCTGATCTGGCAAGGTTTCTACAGCTGGATGCCCTTCCTAACGCCAACCACTCCGAGAGTGTAATGGGTGCTTTTTAAGTGTCACCGGCATGGGGAGCCAGTCTGGCAGCACTGGCATTGACCACAACTACAATTTCCATTTGATATATACCCTCCAGCCTTCATCAGGTGTCTTGGGAAAATTTCGAACCTGGGTTCTCATTCCAAAGGTATTTTTTGTTGTTGTTATTATTATTATTATTATTATTATTATTATTATTATTATTATTATTATTATTATTATTATTATTATTATTATTATTATTATTATTATTATTATTATTATTATTATTATTATTATTATTATTATTGTTGTTATTATAACATCCAAAAAATACCTTAAGAATGAGAACCCAGGTTTGAAATTTCCTCAAGACACTTGATGAAGGCTGGAAGGTATATCAGCCAAAACATTGTGTTAACAACAAACAAGATGAGGACAAATATCGTCAAATGTAAATAATGTAAATAATGTAAATAGTGTAAATTATGTAAATAATGTAAATAATGCCCTTATTTTATAATTTGAGGAGAACTTTCTGTCTTTTCCCAAACAGTGGTTTGATACACTAAAAAATGTTAGTTACTTTATTAAATCCCTCTAAATTGTTTATTACTTTAAAATGAGAAAACAAATATGTGGTATCATCATCATCATCATCATCATCATCATCATCCTCACTATCACCATCATCAACATCATCACCGCCGCCGCCACGGTCATGCTTGAGTGGGTGGGGGATTCCAACCAGAAAGTGTAATGATAGCGGCTTCTGATAGGATCCTATGGAGGAGGTGCCTGAAGACTCGGCACCCATGACTCTCCTAGATATGGTAGGCTGAGAAGATGGATGGATGGATGGGTGGATGGATGGATGGATGGATAGATGGATGGATAGGTGGGTGGTTGAATGGGTGGATG
>NC_068988.1:29716265-29719027 GCF_001194135.2 Octopus bimaculoides
ATATATATATATATATATATACGACAGGCTTCTTTCAGTTTCCGTCTACCAAATCCACTCACAAGGCTTTGGTCGGCCCGAGGCTATAGTAGAAGACACTTGCCCAAGGTGCCACGCAGTGGGACTGAACCCGGAACCATGTGGTTGGTAAGCAAGCTACTTACCACACAGCCACTCCTGCGCCTATATATATGTATATATTTGTATATTCAGGGCTATGCATGTACCAAAATACGTATAGAATCCTAATTCAGTGTTAATTAAAATTGATGTTTAACTGCAGTAAGTAAACAGAACAAAGGAGGCAATTAATAACAGCAACAACAACAATAATGACGATGACTACAATGATGATGATTACAACGACGAAGATGATGATGATGATGATGGCGATGATAATGATGATGATGATGATGACGACGACAATGATGATGATGATAAAGATGATCATGACGATGATGATGATGATGATGAAGTCTCCATTATCCTGATATCAGATAATTTTCCTTTCACTGCAAAGCATTGAGTGAACCCTGGTGAAATATTGATGAGAAGGTAAAGGATGAAGTGTCAGGAGAGGAACAGGATTGTAATGAGGATGTGTTGGCAGTGGTGGGAGTAGCAGCGCTGGTGGAAGTGGCAGCAGTGGTGGCAGTGGGAGTGGCGGTGGGGAGGGCGATAGCAGTGACGATGATGATGATGGTGATGTGATTTTCCTGATTGAGATCGTGGTGGTGGTGGCAGTGGTGGTGTTGGCAGTGGTGGTGGTGGTAGCAGTAATGGTTGGGGAAGTGTGGTGGTTGTGATGATGATGGTGGTAGTTATTGAGCCAGTGGTGACTGTAGCAATGGTCATGGTGCTTCCAGAGGTTGTGGTGGTCATGGTACTGTTACTGTTGTTGTTGTTGGTGGTGGTGGTGGCAGTGGAGATTGCAGTGCTTCACGAGGTCATGGTGGTAGTCACATCAGTGACAGTTGCAGTTGCGGTTGTGGTTGTGGTTGTAGTTGTGTGGTTCTTGTGGTGGTTAACCATAGTACAATCAAAAAAACAAAACCAAGCGAAAACACAAAGAAACCCCACCAAAATGTCTTTTTAATAAATGTTGTGATACTTGGAGCCATGGAGGACCTAACAGGGACTTCTCGAAGTCCCTGTCCGTTGCCTTCTACAGGAAGAGGCTCGTTTGATTGTATTGGAAATTAATTGGATTTTAAGGCTGATGAAGGGGGCCTACCTTGCAGGAGGAGATAGAGAGACTCAGAAGATAATTATGAGTCCATCTTGTCTATTTTTTACACCGGAAATCGAATTCACTCAAGCTTGAAATAATAAAATAGTTTATTGATGTGTTTGTTGTGATGTTAGTGAGGCAAGTGGCCACATTATGGATTTAGCCTAGTTTCTTCCAGTATATTCATAGCAAAAATGAACACAAACACACAGGCATACACACACAGGCATACACACACAGGCATACACACACAAAGACACACGTATTTACACAAACATACATACACAAACATACACAGGCACAAACACGCACTAACAAACATATGCACATGCATACACAAACATACACAAACATATACACACACATGCACACACAAACACACACACATACAAACACATATGCAAACACACAAACGCAAAAACATACATACACACAAACATGCATACACACAAACATACACACATACATACACAAACATACACACAAACAAACACACACACATACAAACACATAAAAATACATACACACAAGCATACAAACGCACAAACATACAAACACACAAACATACATACGTACACACATATATACATGTGCATGTATACAGACAAACTTACATGCACACACACACATAGACACATGCACATGTATTATCTTCTGCAATTATGTGCAGCCTCACATTAACTCTCCTTCTCTCCTTCTCTCACTCACACTCACTCTCATACATAAATGCACACATATGTGTGTATGTATGCATGTGTGTATGTTTGTGTGTGTATATACACACACAAACATACACACATGCATACATACACACATTCTTTGCACACATACATACATTCACTTTCTCTATCTCACATGCATACACACACACTCTCATATATACACACACACCACTCTCTCCACTGTACATTCATACATACATACATACATATATATATATATATATATATATATGCATACATACATACATGCATATAAATACATACATATGTGCATACATACATATATACATATATACATACACACAGACATACAAACATGAATGTATACAGGCAAGCACATATACTCACATACATACGTACATAAATATATGTATATATATATATATATATATATATATATATATACACACACACATACATACATATATATATATATACACTGCTTCATATACACAGACATGAATACATACACACAAACATATTCTTTCTTTCTCTCTCTCTCTCTCACACACACACACACTTACACATACACATGCACACATGCATACACACACACATACACACGCGCATACACACTTACACATGCACACACACATACACATACATGCACTCACACACACACACACACACACACACACACACACACACACACACATGCACACGTTGTATGCCTGTGTGCAAAGTTTTAGAAATGCTAAGCAATTGAACTCCTCCTGCCTTGCAAACATCAGTTCCACATCAAAGCCAAACCGAAAATGTCCCAAGGCTTTTTTATCATATTTTTGGATCATCTTCTCTTCGTTTATTTG
>NC_068988.1:29719743-29720009 GCF_001194135.2 Octopus bimaculoides
TATATATATATATATATATATATATATATATATATATATATATGTATGTATATATATAACATATATATATATACACACACATACATATACATGTCTGAGTATATATATAAATATATATATATATATATGTATAGTCACACACATATACATATATGCGTGTGTGCATGTGTATTTATGTGTGTATATATATATGTGCACACACACATGTATATATATATATATATATATATATATATATATATATATATATATATATATATATATAT
>NC_068988.1:29721670-29722147 GCF_001194135.2 Octopus bimaculoides
AGTGGTGGTTGTAGTGGTCATCGTGGTGGTGGTGGTGGTGAAGGTGACGTTGATGAAGAACAAGAACAAGAACAAGATGATGATGATGATGGTGATGACGAGGAGGAGGAGGAGGAAGCTGATGATTACGGTCTAATTTAGTAAATTGCATAAAACCTCATTAGAGTAAGAAAAGCTAATTAGGTTCATCGCAAACGACAGCGTATTTAAAACATATTGATGTTTGTTGTTAGAAAGTGTCTCTTCTTTGCATTGCAATGGTTCTGGGTCAAATTCATCCCTATGTTTATCTTGGAGTACAATAGTGTTGCAGACGTTTGGACTCAGCCATTTTGGTGCCACCTAATTGCCGTCACTGATTCGATGCTGACTTATTTGACATCAGACATTTTACTGTTTCTCTCTTTTTCTCTCTCTCTCTCTCTCTCTCTCTCTCTCTCTCTCTCTCTCTCTCTCTCTCTCTCTCTCTCTCTCTCT
>NC_068988.1:29723444-29727453 GCF_001194135.2 Octopus bimaculoides
GGGGGGGGGGAGAATATTGAGAAGGAATTCACAGACGCTAAATGATAAAGATGCTTGAAAAGCAGCTTATTGATCAATTTTATGATAGACGCATCAACAAACTTTAGAACTTAAGTTTCGTATTTTGATAAAAGCGTATGTATAATAATTATTCATCAACAGACTTCTACGATATTATAATTTGGTTTTCCCTTTTACACAGTACAGTTTCGGATAATTACAATCTTCCACAATAATTAGCAGAATTAGGACAATGTCATGATCTTCTCCCTACACGGAACTGCAAGTCTATGCAGTTTCAATAACGAAATGTTACTTCAAAGTAACAGCCGCTGCGTTTCCATCAAAGCATCGCCTCAAGAATTTTATATCTGCAACCGACCTCTTAAGTTTAACCACCAACTTTGTTATTTACGTAAAGGTTAAATGACAGCAAGGTTACTATTTCCTGGAAGGGGTTGGCAAATAAGAAGGAGAAAATGGATATTCGATGATTCACCTGCCAACCCCATGCATTCTAAGAAAGAAAAGAGTGCAGAAAGAAGTCTGGTTACACTTGCATCTCCATGCAAATCTAATGAAAATGCATGTGTTTGAAGAGACACAGCAGAACTTTCCCCGCTCCCATGTCTACAATAAGAAAGAATTGATGTAGACAGATTAGGTTATAAATATTTATGTGCAGACACGTGTATTTTATATGGTCACAACTATACAACAGAATGCATAACGTATAAAAGGCCACTGAAATAATTTCAGTTATTAGGCGATCTTTTTGGAATAACAATGCTCAAATTTTTCAATCAGACAGGCTTCATACTGGACGTAGATTTAAACAGTCCTTCCTAATAATTACTCTGGGGCCTTATCATGAAATCACTTGCCCCCAAGACACAAAGCCATTTCCTCATTGCAATCACTTATTGGCAATCTACCCAAACTTATTCCAATATCATCTTGCAATTATCCTACAGTATGGCCTCTATTCAAGCATGCCTAATGCGCCTTCGCTCGCCGAATAGAAATGTAGAAATTCTGATAAGCGTGGCACTGAAGAGTTTGTCGAGGTAGAGTAGAATTTCAGAAATAGTTTCCGCCAAATGTGATTCAATACAAGACTGTCATGGTCGACAGGATGTAATTAACCTTCAAACAGTTATCTCCCTTAAAGCCGACTGCACCTCCTCTAAAACTGTCTTTAGATCTAATGAGAGGGAGAGGGGGAGAGAAAGAGTAGGAGAGACATGGGAAGAAAAGGGGGAGAGGAGGAGTCAGGTGGAGAGGAAAGGTAACTAAACATAAAAATAGAGAGAGAGAGGGAGAAGAGGAGAAAGAAAAGAAAGACAGCAAGGGAGAGATTAGGAAATGGAGAGGACAATGGAAAAGGAAAAAAGGAAGGAGTAGGAGAGTTAAAGAAGAAAAGAAGGTAGAAGGTATGAAATCAATAGAGAGAAAAATACAGAAGCCTGTTAGAGAGAGAGAGAGAGGGGATAAGCATAAAACAGAAATGTTTACTGAGACAGAAAGAGAACATGAGAGAGAAATAAGGGAAAATGACTGGACATAGAGAAAGAAAGAGATAAGCAGACATTGACAGATAAAAGAGAAAGAAAACGAAAGAGATAAGCAGACATTGACAGATAAAAGAGAAAGAAAACGAAAGAGAAAGAGAAAGCAAAGGGTGATAGGAGAGGTCATGGGAGCTAAGGCACGTGATGTCATTGATATGCAATTTGATGAACAGAAGATAAAAGAGAAGAATATCTGTATTGAATTACAAACAGGTCTTTCACATAGAATAGTGAGGAGAGAGAGAGAGACAGAGAAGGGAATAATGTTATGATATGGTTTGGTTCACCGATGTTGGCTTTACATCAATTTAGACGAATTTAGACTGTTGGCAGATTTCATACCCAGCTTTTTCCAAAATAATCCAACTAGAGATCCCAAAGGACAAGCACTGGAATAAATAAATTAATAAATAAACGAATAAATATTTATTTTATTTGCTGCATGAACAGAATATACATTAAAAATTGTAAAAACTGTAAAGAGCATAATAAAGAACATAAAAATATATAAACTTTAAATATATTTTCATAGCTTTCATACGTTACATAATGCATATATATATTATATTATATTATGTTTTATACAAAATAGTTTGCATATTTATATATCTTTAGATCATTTGTATTATAAAAGATGTAAAGTAAAATACAATAATGCATTTGATCCCCTAAAGAAAAGAAAAACGAACAGTTCAGAAGTAAATGCTTATCTTTTCCCCTTGGGGCCTACGAGTTAAATTCCAGTGCGATTATTCTTAACCTGGTAGCAAGCGTCTCACTGGGGACAATTTGCTCTTTTAAGGATAGGATGACATTGGAAACAGACTGGGGTTATGTACAATAAGATAAGGGTCGATAAAGATATTTCTATCATATGTGTTACGAATACCAGTTCATTGTAAAGGGAAATCTTACTGAGCAAATTCAGTAGCCAAATACTATTTTATTTATACACTCTCCTCAATACTGTCGTCTTCTCTCAACTTCCATAAAATTATATCTGAAGGTACTAGCCTAGCTAGAATGTTTGCCGACCCCGAACTCCACAAAAAAACACATTGCCTACAGCAATAGTCTACAACAGGATGAAAAGTGCAGTCCGGGGTCAGACTGCCCCTACCGCCTCATCATCATCGTTTAACATCCGCTTTCCAAGCTGGTATGGGTTGGACAGTTTAACTGAGGTCTGGAGAGCCAGAAGGCCGCACCAGGCTCCAGTCTGATCTAGCAATGGTTCTTCAGCTGGATGCCCTTCCTGACGCCAACCACTCCGAGAGTGTAGTAGGTGCTTTTTACGTGCCACTGGCACAAGGGTCAGTCAGGCGGAAATGGCATCAGCCACATTCGGGTGGTGCTTTTTTATGTGCCACTGGAACAGGAGCCAGTCAGGTGGTACTGGCCACAGCTACAATTTTGGTTTTACTTGACTCAACAGGTTTTCTCAAGCATATCATATTACCCAACACATAAAGGGTAATCTTAAATGGGCCAGACATACAACACTGGCATCAGCCATGGCTGCGATCTCACTTTAGTTGCCAGGTCTTCTGAATCACAGCATATCTCCTTAGGTCTTGGTCTCCTGTCATTGCCTACTGAAATTACATGAAAATATCTTGAAATGCTAAAGAGTAAATTTATTCAATAGAATCAACATTGGCTTCAACCATGGCCTCCAGATGACTTTGGAATCTTCTGCAACTATTTTGGACAGTCTCCTTATTTAAGTTGGTGAATGCTGCCATACTCCTTGCTATCAGTACCTCTTTGATGTTACAAGGAGTTTTGTTGGTCTCTTGCTCAACTGTGCCCCATAGATAATAATCAAGGGGGGTTGCAATCTGGGGAGTTTGGTGGCCAGATGTTAGGGGTGATGTGGTAGCAGAAATTGCCTGACAGCCATGACTGGGTTCTCCTGCTTGTGTGGCATGGTGCAGAGTCCTGTCGCCAGACATAGGGTCTTCCAGCAGTCACCCTCTTGACCCATGGCAGAATTACCTTCTCCAGGCACTTGATGTAGGCCTCCTTGTTCAGTCTGAGGCTGTGTGAGAACATGAATGGAGGCATAACGTCGCCATCACTTGTGATCACTACAAACTCCATGATGTTGACTTGATGTTTAATTTTTATCACTCCCGGTACACATCCTCAGATTTCACTGTCCTTAGATTGACACCCAAACACTTTGATGAAATGTTTGTATTGGAGCTTCCGGTGAAAATGCCAAGCAGTACAGTATGTTGTTTCCAAATTTCTGGCAGAGTGAATCCTATCATGGTGCTGTTTTTCTCACAGATGGTGCCCAACTGACCCTACTATACTGTGTATTTGAAAAAATCAAAAACAAACAATGCGTATGCGCAAAATTAAAAATATAAAATGGCAACAATTTACCCATCGCACCCTGTATGTATAGGGGTATATATATATATATATAT
>NC_068988.1:29727674-29730174 GCF_001194135.2 Octopus bimaculoides
AGGAAGAGCATCCAGTTGTAAAAATCCTGCCAAAACAGTCACAGAAGTCAAGTGCAGGCTTTGGCCTGGCCGGATCTTGTGAAACTGTCCCACCCATGCTAGCATGGAAGGTGGACATTAAACGATGATGATGATGATGATGATGATGATAATGATGATGATGATATTGATGATATATATATATATTCTTTCATTCTTTTATTTGTTTCAGTTATTTCACCGTGGCAAAGCTGGAGCACTGCCTTTAGTCGAAAAAATCAACCCAAAGACTTATTCTTTGTAATCCTGGTACTTACTCTATCAATATCTTTTGCCAAACCACTAAGTTACGGGGATGTAAACATACCAGCATCAGTTGTCAAGCAATGGTGTGGGAACAAACACAGACACACAAATACACACATACACACACACACACACATATATATGAGAGGCTTCTTTCAGTTTCCATCTACCAAATTCAATCACAAGGCTTTGGTCAGCCCGAGGCTATAGTAGAAGACATTTTCCCAAGGTGCCATACAGTGGGACTGAACCCAGAACTATATGGTTGGGAAGCAAGCTTCTTACCACACAGCCATTCCTATATATGAAGGGCTTCTTTCAGTTTCCATCTACCAAATCCACTCACAAGGCTTTGGTCATCTCAAGGCTATAGTAGAAGACACTTGCCCAAGGTGCCATGCAGGACAATGTGGATGGGAAGCAAGCTTCTTACCACACAGCCATGCGAAAGAATTTTTGTAAAATAACTTTGATTCTCATCAAATCATATGAGTGTCCAAGAAACCACTCGATCTGTAACCATTCCATCTTTTGTCAGGCATTATTTATCTCCAACTACATCACCTGCTATGTCTTTCTTGTATTTTGTTCTATTTTTAGGACAGTAATGAATGATTTGACAAAATTCTGGCTGCTATTTCTAGCACGTGGAGTAATTGCATTGAGGCTTTCTCAATGGTTCGATAGCTACGATGTTGTTGAATGACCTAAAATTATACAATTTACAGTCTGATTAATTAATGTTGCTGATCTCATTCACAGCTGGTGTTTGTAATATTATACTTGAGAAAAAAAAGTGAATGGAAACAAAAATACTAACAGTATTGAAATTATGCAGTTGCATTCTGATGAATCAATATTGTTTATACCATAACGATTGTGTAAATATCATATTTTGAGGAAATACTGTGAATGAAACACACAAATGAATAGCAATAATGCTGGAAGTATTTATAACTATGCAACAGATTTCTACAGTTGATACAGGTATAGCTGTGTGGTTAAGAAATTTGCTTTGCAACTCTGCGGTTTTGGTTTTGGCTGCACTGTGCAGCACCTTGGGCAAATGTGTTCTATTGTAGCACCGGGACTAACCAATGCCTTGTAAAGAATTTAGTGTAGAAGCCCATTATGTATATACAAATATATATGAAATGGTACAAATGTGGAGACTTATATTCGTGACTTCAAGTTTCTGTTAACAACAAACAAGATGAGGACAAATATCCATCAAATGTAAATAATGTAAATAATGTACATAATTCCTCATCTCTTAAATATAGAACTGTATAAAATTTTGTGTTAAACTTGAGAAGTCTGCTACAGAGACATTGAGCATGTTTTGGCAAGCTTACAGCGATGAGGCAATGAGTCGTATGCAATGTTGTGTGTGGCACGAGTGCTTCAAAAGCAGAAGAATGTCCCTGGAAGACAATGAGCAATCTGGAAGACCTGCCACAAGCGTCACTTCTGGTAATGTGGTATTGTGCATTGAGAATTCATTCCCCCAGAGCCAGACCATCAATTGAGAGTTCTACTGCAATGGTTTAAAGCATCTAAGGGTGGACATTTGGCAAAAGGTACCAGATCTGTGGAGTGCAAAGAATTAGATTCTTCACTCGTGAGTTTCTTGCCAAAAACAACATGAAATGCTTCCACCCACCCACCTATTCACAAGATTTAGCACCTCCAGACTTTCATCTCTTTTCCAAGATGAAAATGCAGCTCAAAAGTTTTAGCACTGTTGTTAAGATCCAGGACAAATTGCAGAAGATCCTTGATTTACAGGAAACGACTTCTAGGCCAGATTCCAAAAGTGGCAGCACCAGTGTATTAATGCACAAGGTGACTATTTCAAAGGAGATAATGTTAAAACTTAGGTAAATAAGGTATTTTTTATTAAACATAACTCGTCTGGGAACCTTTTGAATTCACCTCATATATTGGAACTCCACATCTTATAAACCTCTTATCAAACCAACCAAAAATTGTCACTGTTGTCTATCAACTTACTAGAAAAACAACCAAATTTTCTTCAGGTCACACCTTACTACTTGAATTAGAGGAAAAGCACACAAATTAATCTAGCTCAAGGTGAACAATGCTTAGCAAATAAATAACATTGTTGGGAACCAGAATGTTTTTGATCGCATGTCTGATCATTCAAGGCCAAACTGGAGCCAAAAAACAATGTGTAGATTGTATATTGTTTTAT